>NC_084732.1:70548634-70663634 GCF_033978785.1 Entelurus aequoreus | reverse complement strand
GCATGTCAAAAAGGACCAGTTACCTACCACCACAGGTGGATTATTCCACTGCTCGTAGGTGAGTGCGGCGTATGGGTAGATGCGGTCATTGATGATCTGGAGCGTTGTCAAGCCTATAGCCTTCATGGAGCTGAAATAAGCTTCCCAGAACCAACGTGCCTACGGAAAAAATGAAAGTGGTCTGTTCAAATGTTACCATGACAAAACAACACAAAAACAGTACAACAAAAGAATGTGGGGGATAAAAACAACAACAATTAATTATTTTTACTATGTTATTACATCTAATAGGACTATATTAATCACATTTATGACCTGGTTTGGCTAAAATAGGTTTTTATGTAAATGTTCATATTGTTGAGGCATTTTGCCTTGGCCTCGTCTCAAAAAAGTGGTAATAGAAACAAAATTGGGTTTGCAGTTAAATATAAAAAATAAATAAAATACCAATGGTAATTAATTTTACTTAAGAGAATATTTTATTTTTATTATTTTATTTATTATTACATTATATGTTCACAGAGGAAAAAAACAAAAGCCATGTTAGTATATTATACCACACAAGACAAAGAATAAAATAAAAAATGTATATCTTAGTGTCATCATATAAGTCAAAAGCCCCAATTCAAACTCCTCTCATAAATACAAATGTAGCAAAATGACCAGTGTCGACCTTTAACCCCAGCAATCTCAAACATCGTGGATCACATATCCTTTATAAACGAGTCTGTGCAGGTTTTTATTCATAGTACAATTACCCCCACAAATTTCTCGTAATAGGGATCTTGTGTTTTGACAATTCCTCTCTATAAAGAATGTTGATGCAGACCACTACGGCTAGTAATAATCTTGATTAACTATTATTATTATCATCATTATACATTTACAGCAGGACAGATGGTCTTTGTTGAAATAATACTAACAAATTAATTAAACATATAAATGAAAAACTGCACAATGAAATAATTATTACACATTATTACAGTCTTTTTCTATTGTGCAATAGCCATATAACCGTTTTTTTTTAAGTAATACCCATCAAATATTGCAATATTGTACTAAAATGTCTAATTCATGCCAATATGAGGAACAATTTATATTTTGTTTTACTTTATTCATATTGATTTCAATGAGTATACTGAATATCGAATATAAAATAGAAAAAGACAATGAACTTATGTGTGATATAATACAAATCCTGTCATATGTTTGAAATGGCATACTAAAAGACAAATTAATGATATATAATTTGCAGGGGACATTATTTAAAGAAAACTTTGAAAGTTGAAAAAACTCAGCAATAGTTGAATGACATACAGTATGTATGACAAAAACATCGGAGTGAGTGTATGTGTGTCTAAAATGTTTTGTTCTGCTGATTCAACTGTTTGTTCTTAGGGTGTGTGCTCGTATTGTATCTCTAGACTATCACTAGAGAGCATTTTTGACCAAAATAGAAGTTCACACCTTGACTGTATGGTACAGTATAGTTTGACAGTAGGGATGTACGACATTTATATTTCATATCACAGTTATTGTGACCAAAACGATCACGGTTATCATTATTGCGGGATCATTTATTGTGCTCAAAAAGTACTTATATACACACACTGAAATCTTTTAACTAAGTTTAATTTATTTTTTTTAATATAATTATAATACATTGACACATTATACTTTCTTGGCAGAAGTGACAATAAATATTGCTTTGGATTCTTAAGACCCAAATTTTTATTTGGGTGTTTAAATGTTAGTGTTTTCCCATTTAAATTTGTAAAAGTTTTTTTATTTTTTATTTATATAAGCAAATTGATTGTTTACTTTGCTTCACGTCTGGTTTATGTGACGTCACACAAGTTTACTTTCTGTTGTAGACAGCTTCATCTTTGTTAATATAAAGTGGGTACGGAACGTATTCAGACCCCTTTAAATATGTAGTACAGTTGGAACAGTACAGTAAACTGCCAGTTAATATTTAAACATTTAACATGTGACATTTCTAACAATTTTGAACAGAAATAGTTCATGCACATTCAGATGAATTCTTCAAAATTACAATTAAAAATTTTTTGGCCGGGGGCCGAGCTGTATATATGCGCACTAATTGACTGAAAGAGCACGCACTTGGCGCGATGATGTCATTTTATCGATGGAAAAATTGATTTTTAGACAATATGATTTGCCTGAGCGGCTAGTAGACCCCGAGAGTAACAAGCGGTTGCCTTGTTGCCTTTCCATTAAGAACAATAAATTCGTTTTTAGTATAAGTTTGCTGGTTTCAAGAAATGTACGGTAATGCCGAGCGCGTATCATTATGTCAAGATAATGGCACTAGCATTTACTTAATTTAAGAATATTTTTCAACATATTGAGCAAAAAGGTCTTTTCTTTTTTCTACCAAGAAAAGTGCACTTGTTATTAGTGAGAATATACTTATTTTAAGGTATTTTTGGGTTCATTGAAGTTAGCTAATTTGACTTGTTTTGGAAAGTCTTAACAAGCCAAATGTTCTTGTTCTATTGGCAGATAATTTTCCTTAGTTCAAATAAAATACCCCTAATTTTTGTATTTTTTTTCTTCTTGTTTTTGAACACTGACTTTTTGCAGTGCACTGAAGCATGGTGGTGGCAGCATCATGCTGGGGATGGGGATGTTTTTTAGCAGTTGGAACTGGGAGACTCGTCAGGATAGAGGCAAAGATAAATGCAGCAATGTACAGAGATATCCTGGATGAAAACCTATGCTTCCCATCCAATCTGATGGAGCTTGAGCGGTGCTGCAAAAAGGAATGGAAGAAACTGCCCAAAGATACAGTAGGTGTGCCAAGCTTGTGGCATCATATTCAAAAAGACCTGAGGCTGTAATTGCTGCCAAAGGTCAACAAAGAATTGAGCAAAGGGTCTGAATATTTATGTACATGTGATTTTTCGGGTTTTTGTAATTTTTAATACATTTGAAAAAGTTCTACATTTTTGTTTCTGTGGTGCCGAGTGTACATTATTGAGAAATAAAATTACCTTTTTCATTTTTAGCCAATGGCTGCAATGAAATAGAGTGAACAATTTAAAGAGGTCTAAATAATTTTCGTACCCAGTGTATTCGCTAAAAATAAAACAAAACAAAAACACTGTCATTTTCCTCTGCTTATAGATCGATCGTTTTTTGTAAGAGAGTAGGCTCAATGTGCACAATTGAATAACTTAGTGGCCTAGACAGTAATACCATAATCATGGTATGTTGTTTATTAATGTGGAAGGACATGAGTTATTGTTTCTTGTTTTCGTGTTTGTATTTAAGATAGCTAGCGAGCTTGCGCTAGTGTGTGAGTTTATCAAAGTGCGGCTATCAATCACGGTTTTTTGATCATTTTAATTTAAAACGGCAGTACTAACCGTCTGAAGTTTTACTGCGGTTATCATTAATACTGTTTATCACTACATCCCTAATGTGCAGTTACTGCTTTAGGCGGTAAATATACTGTATGTTTGGATTTATTTTGGGGGTCGTTTCTAGAAGCAAAAAATTAGTGAAAACCTTTTTTTTATTAATTTGGCTGACCGTTCAAACTGCTGGCGAATTTGTGGTCTCAATGTTTAAAGAAGGCTAATTGTGTCTGGTGACCATGCAACCATTTTTTTAAACAACATGTCCGAGTGTCATATTAATAAGTTAGACTGGCTTTTATTTTTTACAGAGCAATGAGAAAAATCAAAAAGGCTTTCTAATCCCAAGGGGGAATGCCAACAGTTCATAAATCAGCCAGTGATGAAAGTTTTCTTTTCCGACTGAGAAGAGGTTGTAAGAAAACTGTGCTAGCCCGAGGGAATGCAACCCCCCCTTTCCTCTCCCATTGCTTGCAGAAACTGTTATGATCAGGGATGAAAAAGGTCTTTCTTCCCCTATATTTGTAATGTATCTTTTAATCTGCATGTGTACTTCTCTTTAGCCTTTGATGATTAAAAAATTGCCAATAAAATAAAAAAATGGAAACATAATTAATACACTTATCTTTATCAGATAAGTGTATGCATCACTTATCTTTATCTTATTACACTTACCACTTATTAAAGGATCAAATAAAAAAAACAATCAAGATTAATCTCATAAACGGATATTAGGCTCTTTAATAACAGTCCAAAGCAATGTATTTTCTCTTTTGCTATTTAAATCATTAGACCAAAGGTCAAAGTCATGAGCAGAAACAGTTTGGAGTACAGAAGTCTTTGTTTAAGTCTACTTGTCAAGTGTGTGACAGATGACTGCACCTAAAGAAGTGCGCTGCAAGCCACTGAGTGAGCCGTGGCGAGAAGCAGGCGATCATTAGTGATTTGGACTTAATCAAAAACAGCAGCGAAGCCAAGTCAGCTGGTCACTAGGAATTATGCATTACTGTGCATGTATGTTACCTTGACCTGTGGTCAAAATATTTACACCAAAAGCAGACACATTGGATTTGTTTGCCTGGACAACCAGTTTATGTTAACCTCATGATTATAACTTCAAGGAAACAAGCACTCGTTTGTGTACAGTTAAATGTTATTAAATCTAGCTGTGAAACTGTATGAATTGGAATTTACTGAGCCAGTTAGACTTGGCTGTCATCAACCTGTCATCAACTTTTCTATTTTTAGCTTTAGATCAGCTTTATATTAATTCAGAGTAAAATAGATGTATGGATGCACATGACTGCAATGCAACACTTTCAAATGCAAAAGCTATTGAGCCCTCTGCTGGCAAAACTGATTAACAGCACAAAAAGTCAGCAAATGTCAAATTTACTTTTTTCAAAATCCAACTGAATGAAAAATGAAGATTACAATACCATATATGGAGGAGGGTAAAGAGGACGTTTGCTATTTATTCAATTGGTTTTATATTTATTTATTTTTTGTTTTTATTCAGTGGTGGAGCTAAGGATAATATTTGAACATTGTTTTTAATATTGTTTTTAAAGGCCTACTGAAACCCACTACTACCGACCACGCAGTCTGATAGTTTATATATCAATGATGAAATCTTAACATTGCAACACATGCCAATACGGCCGGGTTAACTTATAAAGTGCAATTTTAAATTTCCCGCTAAACTTCCGGTTGAAAATGTCTATGTATGATGACGTATGCGCGAGACGTCAATCGTTGAAATGGGAAGTATGCAGACACATTGAATCCTATACAAAAAACTCTGTTTTCATCTCAAAATTCCACAGTATTCTGGACATCTGTGTTGGTGAATCTTTGGCAATTTGTTTAATGAACAATGGAGACTGCAAAGAAGAAAGTTGTAGGTGGGATCGGTGTATTAGCGGCGGACTACAGCAACACAACCAGGAGGACAGAGATGGATAGCAGACACGCTAGCCGCCAAACTCACCTTAACTTCCTCCGTCTCGCCGACCGCATCTGTGATCGGGTGAAGTCCTTCGTCGCACCGTCGATCGCTGGAACTCAGGTGAGCACGGGTGTTGATGAGCAGATGAGGGCTGGCTGGCTGGCGTAGGTGGATAGCTAATGTTTTTAGCATAGCTCTGTGAGGTCCGGGTGCTAAGCTAGCTTCAATGGCGTCGTTAGCAACAGCATTGTTAACCTTCGCCAGGCTGGAAAGCATTGACCGTGTATTTACATGTCCATGGTTTAATAGTATTGTTGATCTTCTGTCTATCCTTCCAGTCAGGGATTTATTTATTTTGTTTCTATCTGCATTTGAGCGAGATGCTATCACGTTAGCTCAGTAGCTAAAGAGCTTCGCCGATGTATTGTCGTGGAGATAAAAGTCACTGTGAATGTCCATTTTGCGTTCTCGACTCTCATTTTCAAGAGGATATAGTATCCGAGGTGGTTTAAAATACAAATCCGTGATCCACAATAGAAAAAGGAGAGAGTGTGGAATCCAATGAGCCAGCTTGTACCTAAGTTACGGTCACAGCGAAAAAAGATATGTCTTGCACTGCATTCTAGTCCTTCACTCTAACGTACCTCATCCACGAATCTTTCATCCTCGCTCAAATTAATGGGGTAATCCTCACTTTCTCTGTCCAAATCGCTCTAGCTGCATTGAAAACAATAGGAAAATGTCAGGAGCCTTTCAACTGACTACGTCACGCTACTTCCTGTACAGTCAAGGCTTTTTTTATCAGCGACCAAAAGTTGCAACTTTATCGTCGATGTTCTCTACTAAATCCTTTCAGCAAAAATATGGCAATATCGCGAAATGATCAAGTATGACACATAGAATGGATCTGCTATCCCCGTTTAAATAAAAAAAAATCATTTCAGTAGGCCTTTAATATTGTTTTTAATATTGCTGTGCAGCACTTTGGAAACATTTTTGTTGTTTAAATGTGCTATATAAATAAAGTGGATTGGATTGGACGTATTGAAATGTTCAAAGAGTAAAGGAGGATGAGAGGACTACATACCTGTCTCTGCATCTCCTCTACTTGTCTCTGCGGAATACTCTTCAAGATGGTGTACATCTCAGACAGCTTCTCCTCTGGAATAACCACAGATGCTCTATGCCAGAAAAATAAATGATCACAAAATAATGACTCAAGTTATTTTCTCGCTTAATGGCAGTAACATTGAATTGGCCAGACCTTTTCCAGTCGAGAACTTCAGAGAAAGGAAGAATGTAGGAGTCAGCGAGGATGACGGGGACACAACCCGCTTGTAGAACATCACTCAGAGCAGCTTGACCCAAACGAGCCCCCCTTAAGACCACACAAAAGGAGGATTCCTATATAGACATTTAGCAAACATAGTGTGTTTTAGATAGATATGACTATTATTTTCAAAATGATTTAATGCCGTTGTTTGTCGTCCCACCTGCAGGATCTGCGGATAGTTGTACACTTGCCCCTTGTAGCAGCGCTTTCGAGTCGAGGCAGCTCCCTGAGAGAGGTTGCTACACTTGTCCAAAAGGAGCAGAGCTTCGCCGTTTTCTTCCTTCAGGCGTTCCAGTTCAGCCCGGTACTCTCGGTGAATGGCAGTTTGAGAGGACAGGATAAAGAAGCGGCGAGGCCTGAAAATGGCAAGTGATAGTGACTGGCGTGCGAGCACATGTCATGACACGGAATACATGGACATGAACAACATATGACTTCAGAGGAGTCAACTTTTTCATGTTGTCTCTGGACTTAATTGTTTTTGTTCCCAGTTTTTACTGTTCATTTCAGGGGCTTTTATAATTATTTGGGAACAACTATAGGAAGTTTTTTTTTAGTAAAATACGCCATAAATCAAGTTGAGTACAGGTTAAAGCTACATCTTACCTAGCTGTGATATAAAAACTGTACATGTATTAATTTTCTACTGCTTCAGGTCACGGGTGAGCTGGAGCCTATCCCAGCTGACTTTGAACAAGAGAGCAACTTTGAACAGAGGCAGAGTACACAGTGGACTAGAGATGTGCCAATCAATTAGCCACCGATCAGTATCAGTATTTTTGTGATCGCCATTGCTGATTATTAGAGATGTAACGGTGTTGTAGATACCGCGGTATTTCGGTTTCAAAGTCTTCACAATAATGCCGTGACACGTGATGAAATCAAACAAAAACTTGGTGTGTAGTTTATTTCCAGCACTCTAGCGTCGACTGGGACTGAAAATAGACTACATCTCCCAGAACCCTTTGCGCAGCGCGGGGTCGACAAGGCGGAGGCATGGAAGGCCGTAAGCAGGAAGTGAAGTGTTTGTAGTAGATAAAAGGAATTGTTTCTTTTTATATCAAATGTCATCAAAACCTGTCCATAACTCTTAAGAGTTATGTTGCTAACAAACAGACAAACTCTGGTGGAAGCCTACCCTTTTTGAGGGTAAGAGAGTCTGCGTTATTCAAAGCAAAGCGCACTAATTTCTTCTCAAGTGTTTTCAAGCTACACTGACACCTGTACATTCAAAGAAATATGAGCAAACTGAAAAGCTACTTGATAAATCCTCAATCCATCCATTCTACTGCTTGTCTCTCTATGTCGCGGGGGGTGGGGCTGCACTCGGGCACCCTAGAGGCTGGACAAGTCGCCACATAAACCGTCACCCAGAAAAGATATTGGAAACCAGCAAAGCTAAACATCAGTTTGTGAGGTATTTACATTGTTAAAAGTTAAATTGTTAGTTAGCTTTTCTGAAAAACAGCATTTTCCAAACTGATATAAACATATCCACTGTGGAAGATACTGCTTCTCAGAAAGTAAAAGTTGAAAGACATTAGAGTGAACATTATTGTTTTACACTGAATGTTTACATTGTCACGATAGAGGCACTCAACTGTAAGTGTTATTTATTATTTGCTTGAAAAAGTGGATGCTCCTGCACAATTATTTGCACTTAAAAATACATGTTTGGAAAAATAAATATGATTAAAACATATTAGCATTATGTTTTTGGTCAATTACAGTAATCCTGCCACTTCATTTTACACAGTATGGCATTTTAAAAAATGTTGTTGTTTTTTGCACATATACCACAATAATATCGTACCATGGCCTTAATACCATGATAATATCGTGCTGTGAGATTTTTGATTCCGTTACATCCCTACTGATTAATGCATTTTTTATTGCCAATTACAAACGCTGTTCCCTCTGGCTGACACTGTATTTATTTGTACTTCCCCAGCTGACCAGCAGCTAGCAACTAATTGTGTCTCCATTTAGAGTGTGGAGCCGCTCCTCAAAGCTAATAATAATCACTTCTATTACAGGAAATAAACACCTGCAATTCTTTGTATCTTAAGTATCAATTTCAAGTAATTTCTTTATCACTGCAGGATACCATAAATACATTTTAAAAATTGCAGTTAATACATGTGATTAGTATCGGTATCATCATCGTCCAATCTCACTCAGGGATAACTGGCATATCGGAATAAGCAAGATAAAACACTGATCAGAACATCCCAACTGAGGACTGATCGCCAGTAAATGACAGGGTACATATAAACAACCAACCATTCACAGGATTTCACACTCACATCCTCATGTAAAACACATTTGGCAGCAACTTTAACTAGGCACGAGCAAAATGTACTTAACATGCTCAGACTGTTGCATGTCTGTTAAATCTCATCTGATTAGTTTACTGCATTTGCTCATGTAAAAATATAAATTGCATTTATAATAACAGGGAATCTAGATGAGGGCAAAACTTTACCTCTTCAGGCTGGCAATATTCTACGGTTTGTCATTATTTGTTATTATTCATTAAGTCAAGAAAAAAAATTGAAGTACACAGGTACTACTGTATGAGTAAAACGCTCACCCTGGTTGTCTCTCAGGAAGCTCCACATCAGCAGAGAGAGGACTGTAAACTGGAATGCTGACATCATAACCCTGTCTGTAGGTCCAGGTAGAGAAACCACCACCAGCCAGCAGCGCTCTGAAAGTAAGACAAATAACTCTACATTTGGTACATTTAAACACACACAAAAAGCAAAAACACATGTCTTCCATTTGTTCCCATTTTCACAAAATGTATATGGACCACTGGCAGTTTGAGTGAAGTGTTTTTTAGCATTCCAGCTCAAAGGCAAAATGACTGAAGGGCAAATACAATGAAAATCTTACCACAGCTGGTTCTGTTTAGGATCCAAGACAAACAGACTCTCTGGAGAAGCGCAGGAAATTCCTTACATCTGAATATATTGTTGGTGGTCTCACATATGCCATCAAATTTCACTTTAATGTACAGGATATCTATTTGTAGCTATTTGTAAATATATATTTCACATTCTGGAAGTGATTTATTACATGTGTGTTCTACTTGTGCAACACATTAGGGTCCGCACATGAATCAACAATCAATCATTCTTTAGCGACATGCCTTGAACCATACTGTACAATCAGTTATTACATACATAAATAGTATATATTTTTAAAACACAACAGTCAAAGGAGATCATCTGAGGATGCTATCAGACACTTAAACATATGAGCTCATAACTACTTTGCTATTGTTCCACTTACTGTAAGCATGTACTTTGTTTCCCTCCACATAGAGTTCTGGTCAGACTTTACATACATTCACTCAAGTTTTATGCACAAAACTTGACCTATTTTTGGGCATAATGACAAAACATATGTTTGGAGTAGTCCAAGTAAAGACTTTCAAACCTCCCTCTAAATTTCTTCAACTTCACCTCTAATCAACAGCTGGATGCCTGAAACTTGGACACAACTCGGTTTTCCAACAGGACCAGACTCATTTTTACAATTGTATAAAAAAAAAAAAGGCAAAAAACATTTGTATATATTAAAAGACAAATATTTGTATTAGTCATTAGTAACATCATTAAAGTCATTTTTGCAGGGGGGTTTTTTATACTTCAATTTGACTTGCTTATATAGCTCCTTGACAGAGTTGAGCGTGTGACATCAACTCTTGTGACAACCTCAAGTCTCGTTGACAACTTAGCTTGTCTGCGTCCTTTGTCGCAAGAAAACAATGGCATTCAAAAGGGCACAGGAGTATCATTGCAGCCGAAAGTAATTGACATGTTTACAAGTAGGGATGTCAAAAATAATAAAAACTGACTAATTCGATTAATCACAAACAATATTGCTTTCATTGTGTATATACGCAGATTAATCACAACATTCTAAAAGGCGACGGGAATTGTTATACCGTCAGTGATCAGGTCAATGGATATGTCAGTGCAAAGATGAGTGAGGAAACAACTGGTGTGGTCGGTGGCAATTTTTACTACAAAATACACCTTGGTGAGTCTTTTAGATAAAATTGATTGCATGTTTTGAGCAAACATTTTTTTATATTTCCTGGATGACATTCTCCCATTAAAATTGCACGTGTGTCCAAATATTGTTTGTTTTTTAAAGTTAATTTAAATTACGCAAGTGAGTAATAACCTGTGATTAATCATGATTAATTCAAGTTAAAAAGTGTAATTAATTTGATTTTTTTAAAATATCTTCTGACAGCACTAGTTACAAGTAATTTTTATTGATAATGTTGATCTGAAATTAGAGGAGGTGGGCTGTATGCCCTCTGAACGAGTTGTATACACTGTAGGAATGTAACGATATGAAAATTCCATATCAGTGTTATTATGACCAAAATGATCAGTTATTATCACTGTATTTTTGAATGTGCTCAAAGGGTACTTTTACACACACTGAAATCTTTTGACCAAGTTTTTCTTCAAATAACTAAAATACATTATGGTGTCCTACTCTGTGCAGCGGTCCTTAAACGCACCATAAAAACACCTCAGTCACACTCCTTGAATATATATGTCATGAGTGTGCATTGCTGCTGTAGTTTTGACCCCAAGATGCAGGAGACAGGAGGGCGATGTGCAGGTAGGACAAGTATTTAATTGCTTAACCAGGAGTTCAACAACACATGTAACATTGTCCATAACCAAGACAATCTTCCAGCCCTGACTGCAGGGCAGGCTGGCTTATAAAAGCCTGATAGGCAACCACGAACAGGTGTGCTCAGGTTGCTAATCAGGGACAGGTGATGGGAAACTGCGCTCAGGCCAGAGTGGTGAAACCAGAGTGAATAGAAATCAGAGAGCCGGAAAAGAAACAAGTACAGAAAGTTAAGAAACACAAGAACATGTCAGACCTGACACGACAGGTATTGACAATAGATTGATCACGCTGCACAGAGAGCACAGTTTGTAGGTTCAGTGTGTACAATTGCTCAGACAGTAATATTTTTATCTAAGTTTAGATTGGGTTATGTTGTTTCATAATGGGGAAAGGGGAAAGACGTCAATGTCTCATATTTATGTTAGCATTTAAGCTTGCGCCAGTCAGTCAGTGAGTTTATCAAAGTGCGATTATCAATCAGAATTTTTCGATCATATTAATTTAAAACTGTAATACTAACCATCTGGAGTTTTACAAAGGTCATCATGAATATTGTTTATTGTTACATCCCTAATACACAGGAAATAATGTTCCACTACAAGCGAACCAATCAATTAATGCCTTTACAGTCTGCAAGGTTCGACTTTTTTGAAGGAGCACGTCACACCATGTACAATGGTTTAAGCCTATTCAACGGTTAAAATAGAATACACAAATGCGTACATTTTTGCATATCTGCAGGACAATGACCCCAAACACACTAGGTTTAGAATGGAAAAAGTAGGCTAATATTGAGCTTTTGAAATTGCCCTAACCTGCACCATATAAAACATTTGCTTGAATAAGAAAAGTTCAAATAAATTAATAAGACATTTGTTACCATGAGTATATGTACACTTGCGATTGGCTTGTTTGTGAAATCGAAGCAATGCATCAAAATTCAGTGTTTAGTCTTGTATGCTATAAACAATACCAGATGGTCGACTGACTATAAAACAATGCTAGTTCATGATGTAGCTACCTGTCCCTGGGAACATCCAAAGCAGTGTTGTAGTCTGGGGGCCCCCCTGGCAACATGTTAAAAAGTAGATGGTTCATTCCTTTGTTCCACCTAAAAAAAATAATACCAGGCGATCAATGCAATGAGGAACATCATTTGACCTATATACAAAAACAATATATAACAAATATTTAATTACCTTATTTTCCGGACTATAAGGCGCACTTAAAATCTTTTTTTTCTTTTTTTCACAAAACTGCGCCTTATGTACAGAATAATTTTGGTTTTGCTTACCGGCCTCGAAGAATTTTATTTGGTACATGGTGTAATGATAAGTGTGACCAGTAGATGGCAGTGAAACATAAGCGATACTGCAACATGATGACAATATGACTCAAGTAAACAACACCAACATTTTATATGTTCCATTGAAAATATAGAACATTACACATGGCTCTCAAAAATCTATTGATGTGTTTTAGTACGACTTTGGTAAGCTATGAAGCTGCACCGCTTGATGGATTGTACTGCGATTCAACATACCAGTATTATTATGGTGTGTGTGTATAAGGTAAGACATTTTCTGGCGTTTTGTTTCGCAATATTATGCAAAAGCAACTTTTCTTACCTTCTGGTACCTGCTGATTTGTATTTGTGATCTGCATAAATCCTGTAAAATTTCACGTGTCCGCCTTTGTAGTCCGTGCCGTAGTCGATAAGCTTCTTCTTTTTCTCTATCTTCTTGTTATGGGACATTCATTTTCTGCTGTTGCCATTTCTAATATAAAGTAGTGTAAAGTTCTTACTTATATTTGTCAGTGAACTCGCCATGAAAGCGCTAAAACATACCGGTGTAGTGATTTTACATTATTCACCCAAGGAACTTTGGTTATTAGAGAGTCTCGGTCGGACGTTTTTTTACGAGACACATTTACCGTGTTGTTGTTGTTTCCGGATGAGGAGATGCTGCTCCGATATTGATTAAAGTAAAGTCTGAATGTCATTAAAACAATTAACTCCATCTTTTGACACTTCTTCCACTCCCGTCCTTGCACGCTACACCGCTACAACAAAGATGACGGGGAGAAGACGCTGCCGAAGGTGAGCCACGTAAATAAGACCGCCCACAAAACGGCGCATCCAGAAGCGACTGTCAGAAAGCGACTTGAAGATGATCTGTAAAACATAATCTATGCAACATTTTGACCAAAGAACCACCATTACATGTTATGTAGACCACAAGGAAGAGTTAATTTAGAAAAAAAAAAAAATAATAATAATATGACTCCTTCAATGCGCCCTATAATCCGGTGCGCTTTATATATGAAAAAAGATGAAAAATAGACCATTCATTGGCAGTGCACCTTATAATCCAGTGAGCCCTATGGTCCGGAAAGTACGGCAGTCATTATACCTTTAGTTAGATATCGGTCTTAAAGACCTTAATATTTAAAGATTGTTTAAGACACCTACATAATATTGTTAGCTGTTTGAGCAGACAAATGACAACAGTAAAATGTACCTGGGTAGCATTGCCAGAGCCTGTGCAGTCTCTCTGATACGCAAAGAGTTCTGGTTGAGAACGTCCGTCGATGGGATAAAAAGACAAGCCCTGTTGACATCATCGGTGTAGAAGTCACTATCTGAGATGGCGCTAAGTAGATCGTTGTATTCTCGTGATAGTCCAGTGCTGCTGATTGGAACCCCAAGTTCATCTACAAACCTCTGCAGCTGGTAGATGTAAACCTAAGCATAGACACAACAATCATCACTGACGAACCTCAAAAGGGGTGTGCCAAGTGTGAACAGGTGCAGGACTTACTTTAATTCGATTCTTTGGATTGTAGCCACATCTGTACACATCAAAACAAGTGTGCATGCGACAGCTGAGGTCCCCTCTCTCAGGAATGGGGCTAGAGACTGGGAGGCGCACCAGAGGAGCATCATGAACGCTGCGTTTGTCCACGGTCCAGTCAGCTGAGGATTCAATGGAGTGAGGCCAGAACTGGAACATCCCAGTGGCAATAAGACCAAGCAACACCACGGAGAAGAGGGTAATGTAGTATATGCGGTGCTTGGTCTTCATGCGCGGGATGAGAGCCGGTCCACGGGAGCTGTATTTACTGGAGGCATACATGTCTGCCTGCTGCCTGTCGACTCAGCCACTGAAATCACAGGCATGGAAAATACATTTCTCACAAAAAATTAGGGACATTCACTAGTGGTACACAGGCTCCATTTAGTGGTATGCCAAAGAATCACTTAGTTTACTATTGTACGATGTGACTCAAACCATTATCAGACTTCAATGGAAGTCGTTACAATCAGACTACTGTAGGCCAAAGTCAACGCCAAAATAAATCATTAAGAAAATCAGAACCGTTTGACTCCGTCATTTCTATCACTCAACACGTGTGGGAACCAAATGTTCTCCACCGTCGCCGCTTAAGTCCGCCCTTTCCCAGCCAATCAACACACAGAACAAATGCAAACAAAAACAAACTTTAGCACAGAAAGCTGCACTTAAAAAGGATGCCTTCAAGGCCATGGGAAACCACAACTGTTAAACATTGAATAAACTATATGTAGAACATAACATAAACATAGAATCCAGTCTGTTACATATTAAAAACATGAAATACTACCCACAATATCTTATCAACCAATGACATGAAAATGTTTAAGGAGATACAAATTACTTGAATCATTTTAAAAAGTTTGCAAGTGCTTCTGGGTAGCCATATGTAGCGTACATACACGTTCAGTTCAGTTTCAGTTTATTTTGAACATGCATACGATACAATGTAATGCATCACACATTTCCAGTTGTTTCATTACAGCATGTCCGAAAAGGAGTAGGAAGAAGCAGAGCTTATTTAATCCAACCCCTTTTCATTATCATAGCAATTTTATCCAATTTCCTTGTTCTCTGTAACAGAACAGTGAACAAATAAATAATAAATAAATAATATACCATAGTAAGCATGGAAATATTAAATACATAAATAATCTTTTTCTCAATAAAAAACAAAAAAAAGGGAAAAAAAAGGGTTCAAGATGTTTATCATAATTCTTGTTCTGTGTACTTTGTGAACACTTGTAGTTTGAACAGTCTCTTAAACTGAATTATATTGGTGCTTTGTTTGATTTGTTTGGTTAATCCATTCCATAATTTAATTCCACATACGGATATACTAAAGGTTTTAAGTGTTGTACGAGCATACAAATGTTTTAAATTAGATTTTCCTCTAAGGTTATATTTCTCCTCTTTTGTTGAGAAGAATTGTTGTACATTCTTGGGTAGCAGATTATAGTTTGTTTTGTACATCATTTTAGCTGTTTGCTTTTAGCTGTTCCTTCCAGTTTCCACTGACAAGACGGTTTTCTGTTGTTGGTAGCTACAGGCTGTGATGGGAAAAGGTGGTGGTTGTCTCTTAATAATGACCAGTACAAATTGCTAATTGGCTAATAGCAGTATGGATCAGGAGGGAGCACTATCTAAACAATACCATGTTTTTAGTGAATACTTTGGCCTACCACGCCACAGTGTTTTAATGTTGGTCACTATGATGGTACTTGGAGAACCAAGAGTATTCTAAAGTACTACTTGGTGGATACATTTTAAAATCACCGATCTAACAATGGACCATCCATATCCATACACTTGGGTAAAACGGAATCCATCCTATTTGGGTCCCACATCAACCTTAACAAAGTCAATGACTTCACTATAAAAGTGGGTGACATTGTTATCACAAGGAAGGATGAGGTCACCTACCTAGGTTCCATTCTAGAGGCGAATCTTTCCTGTGATAAAATGGCAACCAAGGTAATCAAAAAGGTCAACCAACGAACGAGATTTCTCTACAGAATCTCCTCTCTGGTCAACAAAAGCACCATGAAGATTCTAGCGGGAACTCTCGTTCAACCCTTTTTCGATTACGCATGCACCTCCTGGTACCCTAGCACCTCCAAATCCCTCAAATCTAGACTCAAAACATCCCAGAACAAGATAGTCAGATTACTTTTAGACCTCCACCCCAAATCCCAACTCACTCCTACCCACTTCTCCAAAGTGGGCTGGCTCAGGGTGGAGGACAGAGTAAAACAACTTGCACTGAGCCTAGTCTATAAAATCCGCTACACCTCCCTAAAACCGAAGTACATGTCAAACTACTTCCTTAACGTAAATGACCGCCATAACACAACACCATGCAGGGGGAGCTCCACTAACCACGTTAAACCCAGATTCCGAACTAACAAAGGTCTTAACTCATTCTCTTTCTATGCCACATCAATATGGAATGCACTCCCAACAGGTGTAAAAGAAAGGGCATCTCTATCCTCCTTCAAAACCGCACTAAAAGAACACCTCCAGGCAACTACAACCCTAAACTAACACCCTCCCTTCCACATAATACCTCTTCGGATTGTAAATAATCAAATGTAAACAATCAAATGTAGACATTTTTTCTTATACTTTCTGATCTCTCTCTCTATGTCCACCACTTGCTGTACATATCCTACCAAGTCAGTCCTACACTGTTTCAATATGCATTTCTCTGATGATGCAATTGTTGATGCTGATTGTTGATGACTGAAGTGTTGATACCAACCAAATCTAACCCCCCACAACCCCCCTTCATATCCCACACCCCGGATTGTAAATAATATAAATAATTCAATGTATATACTCTGATGATTATCTTGTGTGATGACTGTATTATGATGTTAGTATATATTTCCTAGTATATATCTGTATCATAAATCAATTAAAGTAGACCCCGACTTAAACAAGTTGAAAAACTTATTCGGGTGTTACCATTTAGTGGTCAATTGTACGGAATATGTACTTCACTGTGCAATCTACAAATAAAAGTTTCAATCAATCAAACCAGATTACACACAGGCATACAGTATGCATTTATCTATCGTGCATGTTATGTTGATCCTGAAAGTATACCCCGACAACATAATATATCCCTTACTTTTTGTGAGCATCACATATGCTGATAAACGTCCAATAAATAGTGATTGAACCATCTCCTATCAGAATTTACAAAAACAGATGGACTGCAGTGATTTACTAAATGGTCTGAAATGTACACATAACCATTAAGGAAAATGTTGACAAGACAAGAATCGAAACCTTAGTATCTTAAAACCAAGGGCGATGTTTGATTACAGCTGGGTGTCGCAATGTTATGGTTAGTAGAAGCGAGCCTAGCAAACACAGCTAGCTACATTAGCTAACTGAATGTCATCTTGAAGTAACGTTACCAATGAGCGAAAATGACAATAACCGTAGATTCCTATTGCTACCGTGACAACGTTTACCTACCGAGACGTTTTCTGGGACTTAGCTGGACACTCCAATGTTAATTCATGGCTGAGATATTTCGTTAGCAAACTACCAGCGTTAGCCTCCGGAAATAGTAACCGGAAGTTGATTTCGCTTCTTTGTATTTTGTCGTGTAGCCTTAATGGAAATATTTTTCATGTACACATTTGTAAAATTATACAGATTTGTGTTAATATTGTTTATGTTCTGAAGGATGGTGTATGTGTTGAATCATATTGTTTTTTTAAAATAAATTGCTGAAAAGAAAAAGTGCCGTGAAGCTAGCGTTGGAGTTCAGACGTTGTCTCCCTCTAGTGGCAACAACTCAAAAGTCCACATTTTTACACACCTTTTTATATGCAAATATTGTGCATTTCATTAGTGGAGTATAAATACGTGTAATTACAGTAGTTTATGACGACGCAAGCCACATTTGAAACACGTTTCAAATTGTTTCTGTATAGAAGCGACATTTTGATTATACTCTAATCAGATGTTCTACGTAACTGGGATCAAAGCTGACACACTGGTGTTTTTTGTTATTAGCTGGTCATTCCATAGTACTAATTAATCTATATGAAAAATGCATTGTCAAATTAAGCAGTCTTTTAATATTAGATTATTGTAGACACAGTGCAGTACATTTAGATCCATTCATTTTAATGTCTGCAGCGTTTAAAGAGAATAAAAGAACCCTTAAACTTTTTGAATTACAAAACCCCAAACCAGTGAAGTTGGCACCTTGTGTAATTCACAATGATTTTCAAATCCTTTTCAACTTATATTCAATTGAATAGACTGCAAAGTTAAGATATTTAATGTGCGAACTGAGAAACTATTTTTTTTTTGCAAATAGTCATTAACTTAGAAATTAATGGCAGCAACACAGTGCAAAAAAGTTGGCACAGGGGCATTTTTACCACTGTGTTACATGGCCTTTCCTTTTAACAACACTCAGTAAACGTTTGGGAACTGAAGAGACCAATTTTTGAAGCTTTTCAGGTGGAATTATTTCCCATTCTTGCTTAATGTACAGCTTAAGTTATTCAACAGTCCGGGGTCTCCATTGTGGTATTTTAGGCTCCCTATTGCGCCACACATTTTCAATGGAAGATGACAGGACTACAGGCAGGCCAGTCTAGTACCTGCACTCTTTTACTATGAAGCCACGCTGTTGTAACACATGGCTTGGCATTGTCTTGCTGAAATAAGCGGCCATTATAACGTTACTTGGATGGAAACATATGTTGCTCCAAAACCTGTATGTACAGCATTAATTGGACCTTCACAGATGTGTAAGTTACCCATGCCTTGGACACTAATACACCCCCATACCATCACAGATGCTGGCTTTTGAACGTTGCACCCATAACAATCCGGATGGTTCTTTTCTTCTTTGTTCCGGAGGACACAAGATCCACAGTTTCCAAAAACAATTTGAAATGTGGACTCCTCAGACCACAAAACACTTTTACACTTTGCATCAGTCTATCTAAGATGAGCTCGAGCCCAGCGAAGCCGGTGGCGTTTCTGGGTGTTGTTGATAAATGGCTTTCGCTTTGCATAGTAGAGTTTTAACTTACACTTACAGGTGCAGTGACAAACTGTAGTTACTGACAGTGGTTTTCTGAAGTGTTCCTGAGCCCATGTGGTGATATCCTTTACACACTGATGTCGGTTTATGATGCAGTACCGACTGAGGGATCGGAGGTCACAGACAGTCAATGTTGGTTTTCAGCCTTGCTGCTTAAGTGTAGTGATTTCTCCAGATTTTCTGAACCTTTTGATATTATAGACCGTAGATGGCGAAATTCTTAAATTCCTTGCAATAGCTGGTTAGGAAATGTTGTTCTTAAACAATTTGCTCAGGCATTTGTTCACAAAGTGGTGACCCTCACCCCATCCTTGTTTGTGAATGACTGAGCATTTTATGAAAGCTGCTTTTATACCCAATCATGGCACCTACCTGTTCCAAATTAGCCTGTTCACCTGTGGGATGTTCCAAATAAGTGTTTGATGAGCATTCCTCATCTTTCTCAGTTTGTTTTGCCACTTGTGCCAGCTTTTTTCAAAACATGTTGCAGGCATCAAATTCCAAATGAGCTATTATTTGCAAAAGCTAATGTATTCCAGTTCGAACGTTAAGTATCTTGTCTTCGCAGTGTATATAGCGTATATTTTCAACCTACATCAATATAGGTTGAAAAGGATTTGTAAATCATTGTATTTTGTTTTTATTTAAGAATTACACAACGTGCCAACTTCACTGGTTTTGGGGTTTGTAAATAAAAGTGGGGAAAAAAATACATGAGACGGAGACAGCATTCTTTTCATGGTTTGTAATTTATTCCATAACAGGCAAAGTTTCAGTAAGGGAAGGGATCACATACATTCTCATTGGGGACAGGAGAGGAAGGAAGCAGATTAGGTAAACATGGACACTACATACTTGGAAATATTCCGAGCTCATTATAGACCAATTTGGAAATTTGACAAGTTAAAATAAATAATTTTCTGATGAATTATTTCTCATACTCTGTCAATACTGATGTTTTAAATATAGAGATATACTTTCTCTCTTTTTTTAAATATAGTTGCTCTCTACATGACTATTGGAACCCATTATTTTTTTAGACATCTGCTTACATAGTTAGACACAGAAAATGGTGCTGTACACATTGCTTTGACTGGCTGAAAGCTAAACTACGAAACGGGTGTGTAACCAAAGTGCATGTGTGTGTGTGTGAGAGATAGAGAGACAAGTGGGACTGGCAAGATTATCTGTGCAGTGTCCGTAATCTGGCAAGATTCGAGTAAAAACTCTGGTTCCCAACAAAAACTGTACACATCACCATGGCGACTCTGGGCTGGGCATTGCACAAAAGGTCATTCTGCAGAATGTCTCACCACTACGGAACCTTAGTAAAAATGTCATGGCAGTATGTCAAATACCTTTCCATTTAAACGGTGGGGAAAAAAAAAATCACAATTCTTATACTGGGAATGTTTTAAAAAATGATTCACTATCAAATGAAATAAAAAATTAAAAAAACACTGATATCAAACCAATCTGTTTGCAATAGCAATAAGGATAACAACACCATCAAATACAGCAATAAAAGTGAAAACAGTTTATGGTAATAAATAATGTAAGTAGTGAGCCGTCCTGTTAACCCCCATATGGAAGATAGTCTGCCACATGTGTAGAATTGTTGCCTGCTCATTTATCCACGCAGTCAAACCTCAAGGAAGAACAAGGCGAACCAGATTAAAGGGAAGCAAAACACCTGACGTCCGTCATGTCTGAGAGCACCTTGAGAATGAGAAAAATTACATCCTGGGGACAATTGGAGGATGCAGGGTCGGGAGAGGATTTCTTTGATATGGCGCGATTACGGTAGCATTCGTGTTAGTAAAACGCCTCAAAAGAGGGGTTACGGTTGCTAAGGGGTGAAAGACAACTACGATCTAAAGGGTTTATTGCGGCCAGAATGTCGACACAAACACACGTCCGGGGGTTGCGGTTGGTGACCGGAAAGCCATGGAGAGTCAGGTGATGTCTTTCCTGTGGCGTGTAACAGTCTACATGGGAATGAGCGGGGTAGGAGATAGTAAACATAGCTCAAATAAAGCAGTAAACATATACAAAAAGTACATCAGAAAAATACATTTGGCAATATCACTGTAATCATTTATTTGGCAAAGAGGGGGCCTGAGCAAACATAATGTGCCCAAGAGTGCCCGAATGTCAGTCCCGTTAGGCTGTGTCTCAACTCGCACACTTCCGTACCAAGGCTTGGAGAAGTACGGTAAGTTCCCGGGTTCTGCATTTAACACGGCCCACATGGTGATTCTGCAACGTCAGAGCCTAACCAGGGACCAACTTTGGATTTCAGAAGTGGCTGGCTCGCGTAAACAGCGCGTTTCTAAGGGATTAGATGTTTTGGAGTACTATAAGTGATTGTTCACTAATTTAGAGTTTGTACGAAATAACAGCATTGAAATAAATAACTTTGCTTGGGTTTTTCAAGATTGTTTTAATGCCTTGCCTGGGAATCAAACCAAGATTAATACTTTCTGATACCAAGAATGGCAAAAACTTTCTCTGCAATTTGCGTCCTTATTCGCCGAGGGCAAGTCTTAGTCAACAACATAACTACCTTTGAGTGGTGCACCTAACCTTAATTGGGGTTTTTTAATACGTCTTCCTTATTTTTAATATCTGATTGCGTGGTCTGTCAATCATTGTCACGTTGGTAAGAAGGCAGCCCTAGAAAGCCAATCAACAAGCTTATGGACAGTCGAAAGGGACAAGCTTCCGATGGAGCGTCCGTTTTCCCGCCTGGCGCTAGTGTTTGACTTGTCTCCATTCAATATAGGCTGACCATATTCTGAAATCCCAAAAAGAGGACACATATATGCGTGCCAAGCCGGGCAGCACGCCAAGGCCGGGACTAGGTGAAAATTTGCCAAAGATACTAGAACTTGCTTTATAAATAATATATTTATTTAAATAAAGCATTTTTTCTCCTCTGTTGACAGCAGTGTTGGTGCTAGGAATTTTCATAATAGGGTCCCACAGTAAATTTTTGGGGTCCCATTTTTTGTAAGCGTTTTGAAAAAAAATTATAAACGTATGCATTATCCTGTTATATCTCACATTCTATATTGTGTTTTGGAAAAAGGTTGTCATAAACTTTACTTAATTCATTAAAAAAAATTATAAAAAAAGAAAACAAATTTGTATACATATGTAAATGTATTCAGTTATAAACATTCATTCACTTTCTTCTTTCCTTCATGGATCTAAACTTTACCGCTGCTGGTAGTTTTTTCTATGTTTTTATTTAATAAGTTGTAGGTGTATTTATTTCAGTATAAAAGTGTAAAAAGTGTTTTGCTTCGGTCATGAAATTATGATAATGGTGTGCCAGGGCATACATACATTTTATATTTAACGCTTAAATCTCTGGAGTCTACCTCAACTTCAGATCTATCCCTCATTTAAAAATGTTTTAGTTTTATTTATGTTGTTTTTTTGTTTGTTTGTCTTCCGCCCTTTTTTGTCAAACAAAACTATGTTTTTAATGGCAAACACACAAAATATGCAAAATCTTTCACCAAAAATATTTTTCAAAGTGGAATATTTGATGTGAAGTAATCGGAACCTTGGATAGGTCAATAATTCATAATAACTTAGATTTTGATTCAATATTATGTTTTGAGCAATGACAGTTTGAACTGTCAACATTGCAACTTTTTCTAAATTACATTTCACCTTTAAGCTTTTTTATTTCAACTTTTGTTATTTTTTTGTTTATTTTAATAGTATTTTTAGAATGTGCCGTGGGCCTTTAAAACATTAGCTGTGGGCCGCAAATGGCCTCCGGGGCACACTTTTGACACCCGTTATAGATAATAAAAAATTAAATCTAATAAATCTATCGATAAAAAGCAGGGCCTGGCGACGCATGCGCGTTTATCATAACTCTCTCTCTCTCTCTGTCTCTGCCCCTCCCTCACAAATGCTGCTGCGTGCGCACACCTTCACAATTTTTTTTGTTTTTAACCCCTTCTTAACCCTGAACGTACATTGAAAATACATGCAACCCTAACTCAAAATGCCGGACATTTGAGGCATTTAAGAAACTCCGCCCGGACAGCCCCGCAAAAGAGGACATGTCCGGGGAAAAGAGGACGTACGGTCAGTCTAATTCAATAGCATGACATTTTTGGACCTTAAAAGGTGCAGGGGATAAAAACTGCTTTTTGAAAAAGTGCTGGGTAAAAGCCCCCACTACTATTTCCCCACTGCAAATTACATCCATGAGTGTGCAACATTGGAGCCTAACCACCCTCAATAATGGCCATTTTGGCTAGAAAGTGGAATGGTAGGGACGAACTAGAGCGCTTGCAATTCAGAATTTAGAAGGGGAGAAGAAGAAGGAAAAAAAAGGGGATAATTATTGCGATCGTCATCTCCGGTGTGTGCACAAGGACAAAAACGGATTTGGGACAGCACTACACTGTCAAAATATGTGCCCTCAAAAACAAAGTACTAAGTACATAGTATCAGTGTTGCCACTTATATGGGGTGGCAGTGGCTATGGAGGTAGAGCGAGTCATCCAGAAACTGTAGGGTTTGGTAGTTTTAAACCCAACTTTAACAGTCCCTGTGACTGCTGCGCCCTCCTAGTCCCCAGTGCAGCCCACACTGGTATATGGGTGTGAATTGATTTTTAATGGAGGTCGGAGAGGCCGTTGGCACGAATTGGCTGCCACATTTGCATCAGTCTACCCCAAGGTAGATGTGGATACAAAGTGTGTAGCTTACCACATGGATAATGGGTTCTCAGTGTAAAGCGCTTTGAGTGTCTAAAAAGGTGCTAGAAAAATCCAATCACATATATTGGTACCTGGGCTTACAGTTTCTTGAATAGGAGCTGTCCCTCAGCTAATTTGTATGCTATAAATTGCAAGCAACAATTTGGATTCGCCCCATTGCTAGCAAATGTCACAGTGAACCCCGTTTGAAGTTTGCAAGTGAAACAGATGTTTCACTTGCAAACTCACTCACTTTCTTTATTCACTTGCATGGGAACAAAGAATGTGAGTGGGGAAGGACAGCGCTGAGAAGAAGCAGATGATATTCGTTGAATTAAAGAAAAAAATCATGGAGCAACATTACTGAGGGGTGTGTGTACCCGACCTGGCGAAGCAGTGCAAGCATTGCACTGAAGCAGAATGAGTCCATACATATTAAAATAACGCCAGCTTAAGCTGTTAAAACCATTTTTAAACAAAAGGACATTTATTCATGAAAATATGGAGAAAATATTGATAGTATGTTTGATGGAAAAGCAGCTCGCAAGAGATACCATAAAAGTCCACTCTCTAAGGTAAATACTATACATTATTACATTACTTCATAAAACTATTGCAGTTTTTAGTAGTACATTCTATTGTATTGTTTTAAACAATATTAATAATATAATAATACTGACTGACTGCAGTCAGTACCTATAAAAGTACCAAACTCGGTACCCATCCCTACTAGCGATTTTTTTCTGACGTTATTGGAGATTTTCGTGTGAAAATATGTATCATTCTTAAACCTGGATTATGTTCCTGCCTATATATGTTGATCATTGTATAGCTCCATCCATCCATCCATTTTCTTCCGCGTGTATAGCTCTTTTGGGTTAAATGTGACGTGCAATTTTTTCAGATAGTCAACTCAGTGAGCAACCACAACTCTTATTGATTTACTAGAGTGTTAGCTTCCTTGCAGTGGGAATTAAAAAGAGACAAAGAGCTATTGGAGCTACAACTAATCGATGTGTCAGAACAATCACGTTTATTGCAAATGTTGATCGGAAATAGAGGGAGAAGACATTCGCAAAATTGTTGCGTAAGGGCATATTATAATAATTGAATGACGTCACTTAACCACTTCTTACAGATTTTAGGACATACAATAGCTACTTTCATTACTGAGTTGGCAACGGGGCATAGTGTACATATTGGAGTGCACTGACGGAAGTGTTCAATTTGAGACACAGCCCAAGTGGCTTGATGACGAGTTCTCTTTGAAAAGAAATACAAAATAAATATCATGCGCTATAAAGAGTAACCAAAAAGTTTAAAAACATCCATAGGCGTCCGTATTAACTTTTGTCACAATCACTAAATGTTTAAGACACGTGACTTTACCCACACACACAATCTCTTTTCTTAACACCAACTCTGAATAGACCTGAGGAACATTGTGTCATGTCACAGCGACTGACATATGTCCATCTTCACATTCCTGATTGAAAAGTAAAAAATAAAAAGTAAGAGGAAAAAAAACTAACTATTCTGAGGCTGCTGAGGGTGCAAAAAGTAGAGTACACCAACCAGAGAAGATGCGCCTATGCAAACTGGCTCTTTCTACAGTGTTAGTTTTTGAATCCCTGCTAGGATAAGGTAACTACTCCTGGTATCGTTAAAGTGGAGTCAGGGGGGTGAACATATGCTGAGACGTCTCACGACTTGTTTTGGAACGGCATCGTGTAGCTACAGTTGTTCTTTTCCACCCAAAAGCAGCACAGCCCCCTGGCATGCAGAGAGGTATCTTTTTTGCAGTCATTGCAATAGTGTGAAAATGCTATAAACATAGTTCAAGTGGGGGAGGACACCTGAAGAATGGAAATTATTTGAAAGCTAGAGAGTCAAACTCTGTCCATAGATCTCTGATGAGTGACTACATTCCATTGCATGCACGTACTGTGATATGTTTTTAAATCTGGGACGACTGTACCTCTTCATTGCGGAGTAGCTTATAGAGCTGACTACACCATAGAGGACAGAGTGTTTTCCTCAGGACAGTGGATAGGGGGAGATGTTCGTAGCGAATGAATGGCAGGTGGAACCCCCTCACCGGGTGAAAGGTCATTGAGTTCTTCAGAAGATGAGAGAGGGAAGGAGGGTGACAAGGAGATGCCAGAGGAAGGATCAGCCGATCCGGCAAAAGTGCGTGGGGGCTTAGGGACCAGGTTGGGCTCCAGAGTTGCCCTGGCCAGAAGTTGTTTGTCATCCGGTCCGTCTGCCAAGCATTCGACATGCCCGAGGGAGCCACGTCCTGACTCAGACTCACCGTCAGAGAGATCCAACGGCGGTGAGCTGCTGCCATCTAACCTGAATAGAGAGTCCAAATACTGGGCGAATTCTAGTACTGTCCTGCTGGGGTTTCCGTTGGATAGCTGGGGTGGAGGAGGAGTGTTTACCTGCCTGGTCTCTGGGCAGAAGTCCCACTGATCCATGTCTCCATCCATTGCTCTTGAAGCAATCTGCGGACTGAGGGGAGCGTCGGGAGTGCTACCTGGGCTGTAGATGCCAGGCATCTGTTGCACATCAACAGAAATTTGGGGGTATGGGTTCTGCTCTGGCATGAGAGGCTTAGGGGAATACTGTCCACTGTAGCGAGGCGTGGCAGGGGACAGCTGCATGGAGTACTCCGGTTTGGATGCAGCATCTGACGGCGTAAAGAAAGGGCTGATTTCTCCCAGGTGCTCTGGTGTGGCCTGGCAAAGGCAGTCAGCAGCCAGTAGTTCAGTGCGAGAGCTGAGAGATGGGTTCTCTTCTGGAATGGTGGCATCCAAAGGAAAAGGGAGGCTACTGAGCAATGGGGAACCTCTAAGCGCGGCAGAAGAGCGCCGGGAATCCAGACTGTATACGGATTCGGCATCTGACAAGCTTTCCATGACAGCCAGGGGAGCTTTGCGGTCTCTAAGTTCTACAGTGAGGCGCTCTCGTGCTCCACGCAACACTACGGGTACTGGAGGAGGAGGACACTCAGAGAAACCATCCAGAGATATTTCAGACTGGGCACACGAACTAGAGGAGAGGGGGAGAAAGGAGAGTAGTGACAGAGTAGCAGGATAGTCGTGAAGAAGATATCAACTACAAAGACGTGGAAAGTGGGCAAAGGTTAAACATATGGACAAAAGCTTTGCGACACATCTATTGCTCAATCTGAGAGGAGACGAGACAAATTTACCAAGAATTTTAATGTTTCGGCTTACCGTGACCATTTCATGCTTCCATTTTTGTGGAAACAGTTTGGGGAAGACCCTTTGTACTTTGGTGTGGAAGAACATGTGAGCCTTGACCTGAAACTCTTTTGCTTCAGACTAGAACACAGTTTGTGCATTTCACACATATTCTTTTAGACAGTCTAAAAGACAGGTCTTGGGTGAAATAGTCTTGTATCCAAATCTTTTGTCCATGTGGTGTAGCGACTACTGATCAAGTAAACACCAGAAACAGGGATGGGAGAGTGTGAGATCAGAAGTGGGTGCTTCTAATGCAGGAAACACAACATACCGACCTCTATCAGTGCATAGACATGGGACAGGGACTAAAACGTGGAAGGAACTGAATACTACCGTACGTTGCAACTGCTCTGTGGTCAAACATTGTGCATGCGTGCATGAGAGAAGGGTGCATGATTGAAGAGTTAGTGATTGCATGCTTTCTTACCGTGACAATGTTTTTTGTCTTTATTTTTGTTAAACAAACATAACAGACAAAAATTACAAGTTTGAGAAAACAAAACAAATTAAATTAGTGGCAGTGAGTTTGAAAATGAGTCTCATGTTTTATAGAGCAAACAGCAATTTCAGAAAACCTTAATGGTTTTCACCTTAACTTGCACCTTGCTAAAAACTTAAAACATTTTTGTTCAGCTTTGGGGAAATGATAAGTGCAGCAGTAATGTGATTCACTTGGCATTGTGGATTACTTTTTGCTCTGATGTGCTTTGTCAGCTGTGAGGATTTATATACTGTAGACCAGGGCTATTCAACTAAATCGTTCTAGGGCCCACATTTCCAGGAAGCCAAGGACTGGGGGGCCAGACTTCTCTTTCTACTATTTTTCATATTTTGAGAACCAGCATCCTCTGCCGTTTTTGTTTTTATTCTATTTATCTTATCAGTTGCAAATTTCTAGAGACAATAGCCCTGTTATGCCGAATACAAGTGGACGCTGGCCTTTTTGGAGGTTAAAATGTCAATGCAAACATCTTCCGATGTGTTTACAATGGTCTAAGTTTGGCCACACAACTGCATATACTGAAGAGACGGTCAGAAATCAGCTTAAAAATATTCTGTAAAACAAAATCTATGCAAATTGTTGATCAAAGCACCACCAATACACATTACGTAGCCCACAAGGAAGTGTTTTAAATGTAAAACAAAATCCCAATATGACCCCTTAAAGGAGTTACCCTTAAGTTACAGTATATGACAGGATTGTGTTGCTGTTTTTAAGAACGCGCTACAAAAATGCTGGCCAAAGATCCTCTTTATGACATGAGTCCTCTGCTGTTTTTAAAGACATACTGCAAAAAACCGCTAGTGCTCTGGTGATTTTAGGAATCTACTGCAAAAATGTTAAATAGCCCTGTTTTTTTTGTACACACATCATGTAAAATCTGGGGTGTCCAAAGTCCAGCCCCGAGGACAATTTTCACACTATGAACATGAAATGATGCACGCGTCCTAATTTTGAATAAAAACAGTTGCAAGCTATTTGGTCACCTGTGAAACAAAAGTACTGTAGCAATGGGTCAAACGATACTAAGGCATTAATGCCTTATGAAACAGTGTGATACTGCGTCCTCGAAAGGCTCAGTGTGTGTGTCACTCTGTCATTTGACTGTAAAGCGCCAAACTGCGTTTATCAGGAAGCAACCCTTTCGTCTCACAAGTCACAGCTCATACTAAAAGCAGTCGCAGTGGTTTGCCGCGTTAGACATCAGTTTTTATCACCCCTGTCGATTGAAACAAATCTAGGAAGAAGGAAAAATTCAGAAGTCTGGGATCATTTTGATCTTATAGCGCTAATTAAAGGCCTACTGAAATTTTATTTAAACGGGGATAGCAGATCCATTCTATGTGTCATACTTGATCATTTCGCGATATTGCCATATTTTTGCTTAAAGGATTTAGTAAAGAACAATGACGATAAAGTTCGCAACTTTTGGTCGCTGATAAAAAAAAACCTTGCCTATACCGGAAGTAGCGTGACGTCACAGGAGGAAGGGCTGCTCATATTTTCCTATTGTTTACAATGCAGCGAGAGATTCGGACAGAGAATGCAACGATTACCCCATTACTTTGAGCGAGGATGAAAGCTTCGTGGATGAGGACCGTGAGAGTGAAGGACTAGCGTGCAGTGCAGGACGTATCTTTTTTCGCTCTGACCGTAACTTAGGTACAAGGGCTCATTTGTATTTTAAACCACCTCGGATACTATATCCTCTTGAAAATGAGAGTCGAGAACGCGAAATGGACATTCACAGTGACTTTTATCTCCATGACAATACTTTGGCGAAACACTTTAGCTACGGAGCTAACGTGATAGCATCGGGCTCAAATGCAGATAGAAACAAAATAAATAAACCCCTGACTGGAAGGATAGACAGACGATCAACAATTCTATTAAACCATGGATATGTAAATACACGGTTAATGCTTTCCAGCCTGTCGAAGCTTAACAATGCTGTTGCTAACGACGCCATTGAAGCTAACTTAGCAACGGGATCTCACAGAGCTATGCTAAAAACATTAGCTCTCCACCTACGCCAGCCAGCCCTCATCTGCTCATCAACACCCGTGCTCACCTGCGTTCCAGCGATCGACGGAGCGACAAAGGACTTTACTCGATCACAGATGCGGTCGGCGGTCACTGTGACATTTGCTAGCAATGGCGCGTCTGCTATCCATCTCAAAGTCCTCCTGGTTGTGTTGCTGTAGTACGCCGCTAATACACCGATCACACCTACAGCTTTCTTCTTTGTGGTCTCCATTGTTCATTAAACAAATTGCAAAAGATTCACCAACACAGATGTCCTGTACTGTGGAATTTTGGGATGAAAACAGAGCTTTTTTGTATTGGATCCAATGGGGTCCGAATACTTCCGTTCTCTCCGTGACGTCACGCGCATACGTCATCATATCTAGACATTTTCAACCGGAAGTGTCGCGGGAAATTTAAAATTGCACTTTATAAGTTAACCCGGCCGTATTGGCATGCGTTACAATGTTAAGATTTCATCATTGATATATAAACTATCAGACTGCGTGGTCGGTAGTAGTGGGTTTCAGTAGGCCTTTAAGGCAGTGTTATTTTTCTGTTTGCTATTGGGTTCATTAACTAAAGAATCAGAATCAACTTATTGGCCAAGTTTAACACACAAGGAATTTGACTTGGTAGATGTTACGCTTTTTATATTCCTTTTTGCTAACCTGTCTCTCACCAGATCCTTGTAGGTCGTTGAGTTCCACACAAGGATCTGGGACTTCTCAATAGGAGATGTATTTCAGAAGGCGGGGCCTTGTAAAAAAAATTAAAAAATTGTATGTGATTGGGTAAACCACTTGTCTTGAATCTTGAATGACGTGCTACTTCAACCACTCACATCGAAATCAACCCGTGACGCTGATGAGAGTGACGTTGGGAAATCCAAAACAGAACAGCCAACGTATTGGATAACAACAGAGCGAAAAGTTAATAAATGCCTTCAAAACCGTTCTCTGTTCATCTTTTAAAGAATTAATATTCGATAGATTCGACAAAACAGTTGCAGTAGCAGAATCAATGTCAGCAGACTCCTCACTGCGTGCCTCCATTGTTGTTTGAATCAAACAGTCGCTTCGGCGCAACGTCACATCTATGAAATCCCGCCCGGCGATTCTGATTGGTTCATTATTTTTTGCTATCTTGAAGGAGTTTGCATTGCCCTCGATCCCAGATCTTTGTGTAGAGCTCAGCGAACTACAAGGACCTGGCGAGAGTCAGGTTACCCTTATCTGTTCTGTCTCCCTGTAATGTTTGTCTGATCTTGGATTGTGCTGAAATTTTAAATTTCCCCTCGGGGATTAATAAAGTATTTCTGATTCTGATTCTGATCACAGCTACTCATTAAAAAAATAAAGGCTAACTATAGTTTTATTTGGAAGCAGATTATAGCGACTTTTTAACCCAGTAGATTGCGGACGACGATTATAAAACAGCAACACAGGATTAGTGCAGCTATTGAGAGTGTCATATGCTCACTGAGGCATCATTTGCCCATCACTACAAATAAGCAGTATTTTTCTTTCTTTATATGTACGTAACTATTTAGCATACAACATGTAATTAAGAACATACATGTCGTATAAGAGACCCTCGTGTGCTTCTATTTTCCTATGTTTGGCCCTCGGTGGGAAAAAATTGGACACCCCTGATGTAGAGTGGCATTCATGCATATGTTGCCCAATACTGACCGAACACTGTTGTTCCTGCGATGGTGTGCTGTAGGCGTCGGCTGCTGGGCCGCGTTGGACGCAGCCATGAACACGCTCTCTGGGTTCAAGTCCACTTCTGTCGGGCTCACCATGATCTTGGCTGCAGACAGCAACGCTGTTTTTCCCTTGTTGTAGTTCTCTAGCACCTGTCCCAAACAGACGCAGCAAAACATGACATGAGGCATGGCGGGCATACTGTAACTTGATCAATCAGTTATAAGTAATCCATCCCATCAAATTCCAAAAATGTTGTGACATTCCAAAAATGTTGTGACTTACAGAACAGATCTAAGCCTGGTTGCAAGTTTAAAAGCTCTCTTAAGATACGCTAGTTATTAGTATTTGAATAAAACACACAATGAAGGAAATAGTGATAAATACCCTCCAAGACAGTTTGCAGCTACATCTATATTTAACAGCAGATATAACATCTATGATAGTACATAGTGGTTGAGGTCAAAGTGAGCTTACACCTACTTCAATTGACATTTAACACCCACAGCGGAGTCACGGGTGCCTGGGGAAGTCTTACAGCAGGGGTGGGCAATTAATTTTTACCGGGGGCCGCATGAGCAACCCGAGCACTGCTGGAGGGCCACACTGACAATATTTCAATTAAATTTTGCTCAAATTATTTTTGATATACCGTAAGATAGATAATAATAATAATATTTTCATTTAACCTAACTTATCTTTATACAAAAGCAGATGGCTTTTGATGGTTTTATTTTTAACACTTTCTTACACAACACTTCCTGATGTATATTACAATACAAAAATTTCAATTTCTGTCACTTTATCCTGCATCCTCTTTGTTGTAAAACCTTTATTTAACCAGATAAGAAAACGTGAACGTAGCACGCCTGTAAGGTGATTGGCGCAGAAGGAGGAAGCGTTGCTGTTGCGGAAATGAGGAGTGAGGATTGGTTTTCCTTTTGGAAAGAACGAGATAAGTTGAGCTGTGTTAGTATAGCTTGCTCAATAAAAGTTTAAAAAGTGCATCAGACTTGGTGTGCACTTCTTCTGGACGCTACAATTGATGTCAGAAGTGGGATGAAATGCCTCCCAGTTCGCCTTGCCATCAAACCTGGGAGTCTTCATTGAGGGCGGAATTCCCCCCGTGGCAAGCAGCGTGGCTGCACCTGTAAACGCTCTCTCTCTCTCTCTCTTTGCGGCGAGCTCCTCACGTGGCACGTACCTCCCGATGACGTAGCACACAAACAGTGCAGTATGCGCAAAGTTTTACTTCTGCCACCAATTGTAGCGTCCAGAAGAAGTGCACATCAAGTCTGACGCTCTTTTTAAACTTTTATTGAGCAAGCTATACTAACACAGCTCAACATATCTCGTTCCTTCCACACGCACGTCTCCTCACTCATTTACGCAACTCAAGAAGACAACATCTACTTCAGCAGGTCGTTACACTATATTCTTTAAACACAGCAACGTGTGTACCACAAATAAGCACACAGCTTTACCTTTACTTGTCTTGTTGAAAACACGCCATTCGTCATCAACTGTTCTCTTTTTAGCGGGCATCACTTGTCGCTGTGCGCCTTCCCTCACAGGACATACTCACATAACACTTTTCAAAATAAAAGCAGCACAGTTGTATTGCACGCACGACAAAGATGTTTTTTTAAATTTATTTTGTAATTTGAGATTGCCGCTGCGCGCACGAGCATACGTCCACACGGAAGTAATACAAATAACGCTTTTCAAAACAAAAGCAGCACCGTTGTATTGCACACTCGAAATAGATGCTTTTTAAAATGTATTTTGTAATTTATAATTGGCCTCACGCGGGCCGGACAGGGACGTACAAAGGGCCGGATGCGGCCCGCGGGCCGCACAATGCCCAGGTCTGTCTTACAGTATTTAAGGGAATAGCGGCACATATGACTCAAGTACACCATCATAACCAGTAAATTTGTATTTTAAGCAGAGGAGTATAGAATGGTGAGAGTGATGGAAACTCAGTTAATAAACACATGAGTACATGAATTAGATGTGGTTCGCTTTAATGAGTTAAAATACATGATTCGGGCAAATGATGGTAAAAAACAAAGAATTACCGTAAGACTTAACATGTTCAATGATGTACACTTCATGTGTATGCATGATTTGGCACAGGTGGGCGGGGTAGGCACATGAAAACCTATAGCTAATATTTGACAAAATTATAAAAAGCAAAAAAACAAAGCAGATGGATTGAAGCTGCGCTCTTATACTGCAATGCCTTCAGCTATGTGTGTTTTAATAATTTATATGACAGAATTATTAGCACATGCACGGCGGAACAGAACGTCACCCCTTTTTTTTAATGCTTCGTAAAAACAGGCAGCCACTGTCGGAAGTCATACAAATATGGAGGTTATTTCATGGCCAATTATATGAATACATGTCCTTTTCCAGTTACTCCGATTGCTGCTTCTGCTGGCAAACAGACAGCTCCCTGAAGGGGAAAGGTTGAAAATGTTTCAAGACCAAGCAATAGATAATGGACTGCAAGGAATTACATGCAAGTGGAGAGAGAGAAGGCAAAGTCAGTGTGGAAGTCGTCACCATGGGAGCTTTGTGAACACAAAGAAAACGTGAAAGCAGGAGAAGTTGGGGGAGTTCCCGCTGTGGCACTTGGCCAAAATGTGCCAAGGCAAGGAAAACAACAGGACACAAGACAAACGGGAAAAGGGAAGGCCCATTAAGTTCATTACCTTAAAGTGGTCCTGTCTTGCTCTTTTCAGGGGCTTTGAAATGATATTGGATCCCAGTGGGGGACTATCTTAAGTTCTTTTTAATAAAACACTACATTAATTTCAAGTTGTGTACTGGATAAAAATACATTATTTTTCTCTTGTTCCTCTCACGGTTGTATTCTTAAATAATGGTTATTATCAAACAGTAAAAATAATTGGATATTGGACATGATTGGATGAATATTTTGGAACCTAACTGTGATTTGTTCAAAAACAGCTGATGTGGCAAAAGCAAATGAGCAGTGACCAGAAGTAGGTTTCTAGCTCTCCAAAAAACACATTTTGCCATTGCTATATTACTCCGGTTTAGGTACATAATTCTTACATCCAAAAGAAATGTTCTGGCAGCCATATATGGACTCTCCTTGAAATTCTCGTGATAATCATGAATTTCTCATACTAGTTCATTCATGATATTAAGGAGTGGCACACGAATGAAAGCAGAAATAAGTTAAAAACACACCAACCTATGAACAAAAGTACAACATTTTAAACATATACAAAAGTTTGAAAAATAGAGAATGTAGGATCAAGCCCCCTTTTTATAGCCTATAGGCTCATATTCATAACCACAATATAAAAGTCATTTTGCTCTGTGGAATGCAGTTAGGAAGTCTTTACGTCCTGTGGGGGAGCTTGCCTGGACTTGTTGTCGCCTCCAGCTACCACTTTCTTTGTGCAAAGAGCCACAATGAAGGCTTTTACAGTCAAGACGTCTCGGAGAATGTTTTAGATCCCTTCAATGGGAGGAAGAAAATGTGACCTGGCTGGAGAATTTCACAGTATTTGAGGAGGAGCTGAATGGTCCCAGTAATATGGAAACCATGTTTCAATACATGTGTGCTCCTTTGTAGGTACTTACATGCACACTGATCATGGACTGGCAGTCTTAATAGTTACCAACTAGGAATTTCTTCTTGTAGTGCTGGGCTAAGAGATGTTCCCAACTTAACTGAAATTCTGTTCTCACTGGGTACAAATTCAGAAGGAGCGGGAATCACATCTACGCAAAGGATGGTGTCAGGTGAGTCTGTTTGGGTCTCTAGCTGTGGCAGAATATGTGATTCGCCTGCAACAGAAGGACTTCCTGATTGGGGGTCACAAGGATTTACGGAGTCGGCATCTGAAAAAGACGAACTGATAGTAGTCAGCGGGATAGAGACTAGTTCTGTCTCTGCAAGGGAGGCGTTGCAGTACATGTCTTCGGAGTTAGGGGAGGACGTATCTGAGGGGAAACTGTTATTTGAGTTTATGTGTACAGTGGTGTCGCTGCTGGACTGATTGACCTCAAGCGCCTCCACTCCCAGAGTTAACCGCTCAGACCGAGGACAAAATGGTTCCAGCACCTGCGGACATACCAGAGGTATCGCACTCAATCACACAGTGTTACACTTCTTCAGGAAGATACATCTTTTAACGAGCGGCCCATAAATGCCAAGGAAGCTTAAGTGTCACCCAGATCAGCACCAGTACCGTACGCCGCAGTACCGTACTCCCCAAGTGGATTAGTCCCATGCAATCACACGCGTAGACACCCTGATACCAGAAAAACACCATCAGACGATGCCACAACAAATCAATCAGGAGAAAAGGAAGAGTCCCCATGCTTTGGTAGTAGACCCAGGTGAAGACGATTAAATGACAGGTTTCAGACATGACCTCATGTTACAAATTTGTGTCGTGCTGTGTGTTGCTGTGTTTTGAAAAGGTTAGAGAAATGTTCAAGGGGGGCCCAGCATTTATGAGTTTAACTATGTTTGATAATTGTAAAAATTACATGGATTTTGGCCAACTGGTAAATTTTTTGGTTTGGCCTTAACTTCTGATCACATTTGCAAGTGACTAAAATGCACATATACAGTGGAACCTTGATTTACGAAAGCCCACATTTGCAACCTTTTCGGTTTACGAAAGTTTACATCACGCCAAATATGCCTCTGTGACAGAACCATGTCTCGACGTACCAACGCTTTGTTCATTCATTTTGTGTGCCATTTTGAAGAGGCGGGGCCGCCTACATCACATCCTGTTTACATCCTCTACATACGGGCGTAGCCACTTGGAAGAGCTTAGACGACGAGCGGCACTTCTGACGAGTTGATTTCCACAATTGTTTTGCTTTATCTGTCAGAGCTGTGTCAGCCTGTCTTAAAGATCACTTGGTGTGATCAAAAATCCTTTAAATGTGTCCAAACTCTCGCTGTATAGCTCCGGGTTGCTAGGCAACTGCTCTGACTTTGCGTTTTGGCCAGTTAGCTTGGGCTCGCAGCTCCTTCACTTCAATAAGCAAGTCCACATTTGCAACCATTATAAAATCAAATAACCTTTATGTTTGCGGACTTTGCCTAGGGGGTTAAATATCTTCACAAGGACCAAGAGAAAGAGCATGTGCATTTCTGCAAGCTTCAACAAAGCTATGGCGAGTGGAAGAGTTTATCAAGCACTGCCTTCATTGGTTTTATCAGCGAAAGGGGGATTTGTTCCGCAGCAAGTCTTTAATTGTGATGAGACCAAAAAAGATGCCACAGCGGACCATTATTACAGCAAAAGAGAAGGCATTACCCGGACACAAGCTGATGAGGGACATCGTCACACTGCTAGTTTGTGCTAACACTAGCGGTGACTGTAAGGTGAGGCCACTGCTAGTTTATTACTCCAAAACTCCCAGAGTCTTCAACCATGCCACAAATATTCGCAGATAAAAGTTAACTTAATTTTTTTTTGTATTGTAGCAACATGGTGGTTTAAGTTTTGGAGCGCACCACCGAGACTTCTATGTGTGTATGCGTGTTGACATTTAAGCTTGCTGTAATGTTGTTGTGCTGATTGGATAAAAAATAGATTGTTGTGCTATTACCCCTTTATGTTGGTTTTATATACAGTATGTATACAGGATGTATATACATTATAGTCTCTTCAAAATGTGCAGTTTTTTACTAAAATAACGACTTTTGTCGAGGCTAGAACCAATTATTGATGTTTACATTGATTCTTAGGGGAACTCTGCTTCACTATACAAACTTTTTGGTTTACGAACCATGTTCAAGAACCAACTAAGTACGAAAATCGAGGTTCTACTCTACCACCGTGGGTTACAGGTAAATCATACTTTAAAACTATTGGGGAACCCTGGAACAAAAACAAATAATCAGTATTACTTACTGCTGGGATATTGCTCTACAATGGAATAATATCATTCTTGGGCCTCATTTGTTTTCATAAGTGAATGTTTCTTACTGCATGAGGCACTACGAGTGAGCCAATTGATCCAAATGTCAATAACAAGAATAGTATCAGTAACGAATTGATACTAGCATAAGATCAATACAGTGGAAGCTCGATTTACAAAGCCTTAATTGTAGGAACTCTTTGTTTTACTAACTAAAAACGTGTTTTGGTGTACGAACCTTGTCTCAGTGTATGAACATCCAATGTGGCCGGCTGATCGCTCTCTGTCTCTGATGCTCACTGCTCAGTCAGCACAGTGCTCCATACTTGCCAACCTTGAGACCTCCGAATTCGGGAGATTTGGGGGTGGGGAGGGCTGGGTGGTAGCGTGGGTGTATATTGTAGCCCGGAAGAGTTAAGACTGCAAGGGATTCTGGGTATTTGTTCTGTTGTGTTTATGTTGCGTTACAGTGCGGATGTTCTCCCGAAATGTGTTTGTCATTCTTGTTTGGTGTGGGTTCACAGTGTGGCGCATATTTGTAACAGTGTTAAAGTTCTTTATACGTCCACCTTCAGTGTGACCTGTATGGCTGTTGATCAAGTATGTCTTGCAGTCACTTACGTGTGCCTGCAGAAGCCGCATACAACATGGGACTGAGCCGGTACGCTGTTTGTATGGTGAAAAAGCGGAAGCGACGACAGGTTGTAGAGGACGCTAAAGGCAGTGCCATCATGGCACAGCCTTAATATTGTTGTCGGGGTGAAAATCGGGAGAAATTCGGGACAATGGTTGCCCCGGGAGATTTTCGGGAGGGGCACTGAAATTCGGGAGTCTCCCGGAAAAATCGTGAAGGTTGGCAAGTATGCAGTGCTCCTGTTTGCTACTGTGCTACTTTGTGTGCGTTTGAAGCTTTATTAGCCTTTTTAAAACATGTTTCTTGTTTCGCTAGCTCAATACCAGTCCAAAGAAAGCAATGGACAAGACATGAAACATTCAGTAACTATCTACAGTGTTGTCGACACTGCCTTTCCCCGATACCCCTCCCTTACGCTGCACACAAAGAATATTAACCAACAAGGTTAAGTGGATTTTTTCTTTGGTTTCTAATCAGTGACCTGGCTGTCAAAGTTAAGGAGTTTTGTGATTTCAAGCTGTGAGTGAACCACAGGGCTAATGACAGTGTGTGTGCGTGTCGGCAGAGTGGCTACAAATGAGTATGACGGTTCAGCTAGTTGTTGTTTTGGCTTTGTTACTAAACAAAAAAATAAAAAACACCCCCTTGTTATGTTTGTTTTGTATACAGTACGGTACAGCGCTTTATATTGTGTTCAAAGTATACAAACTTTGACTAAAACTTGGACATTTGTCAAGGCTGGAACCCAATGTTCATGTTTGAATTGTTTCCTATGGAGAACTTTGCTATAATATACAAACGTTTCTATTTACAAACCCAGTTCAAAACCACTTAAGTTCGTAAATCAAGGTTCTACTGTATGTTGCTTTTTTTTTTTTTTTTACAAATATCTGTTTATTGCTGTATTGTTCAAATTGTCAATATTGTTATGTTGTTTAAGAAATGGACAAAGGATGGCTTTTGGTGTAAGAAGATTAAGCAGATTGACTATAGCCTTCATTTTTGAATATGGGAAATTAAATTATTTTGTTGATATTGCTTATATCGTGAATTGCCATAATTGTTCACAAATATATTTTTTTTGTTTGGGAATTCACAAAAATAAGTTTGGGAGGTATTTGTTTTGACATCCCTGGCTCTAGATGGGTAGTAACAGTGGTATTATTCCATTAATAATAAATACAGTACATATAATTAATGGAGATTTGTATTCTATAATTTGATAACGACAAGAAAATCCCAGCACCGCGTCAGTGAAGAGAGGAGAATCAACAACATGCACACGACTAAGACAAACCTTGTTGAGGCCCTCCATCACCATGAGAGGCATGTGCTCATTAAGCATGGCAGGTGATATGATGACCTCATTGAAAGCCTTGTTGTCCCCCCAAAGAGCCGAATATGTTGGCTCTTCCTGACCAAAGCTATATGGGGAGAGAGAAAGAGAGAGAAAATGCCTGTCAATCAATAAGACCGACAAAGTAAAAACACATTGACTCAACACCTCCCCTCATCATCTTTTCTTTTGACAGCCAAGCAAACATGTGGGAGGCATTACTGAAAACAATAACACGACAATGTGACAAACTAGACACATTAGCTAAAAAAACAACATTGGGAACAAAATGATAGCTAAATGTGTCAAATTAAATGGCATAAATTAGACAAGAGCATTAGCAGCAAAAATCTTTCTGTCTGCTTGGACGCACATTGAATTGTTTGGTTGCCATTTTAACGGTAAACAGCTTGAAACGGTCCTTTTCAAGCAACTACTGAGGAAGGGATTGGAAAACCAGTGGGTGGCATCGAATTTTACACACACAATAAAGGGGAGCCCGGAAATCAGCGCTCTCACCAGGTTTCTGGAGGATGGTTGTGAACCACATGGATGATTCGGCCAGGAGGGTAGAGGGGAGTCGAGGCGGAGAGGGCGATGCTGAGGTCACTTGGGTGGAGCCACAGGCGACTGCTGGGGGGTGCTGCTTGCTGAGTCGGAGGATCATCCTCCTCAAGTGGAAGCTCCGATTTTGGGATGCATTTGGTGCCTCCCACAATGATCCTCCACTGTTGGATCAAAACATATTTAATACTTTGTGAAAGACTGTTTCATGAAGAAGCTTCTCAACCCTAGACTAACAATAAAATAGGGGATGTTCAGCTTTCGGGTGAAATTTCAGGATGAAGCTAAAATACACTTACAGGTGACCTTAATTTAATATTAGGGCTGCAGCTATCAATTATTTTAGTAATTGACTAATCGATTATCGATTAATTTGTTCGAGTAACCGAATAGTCAAATTAAACACTTTATAGCCTCAATGCATCTTATATGAAAAGCCTCTTATAGGAAAAATATTTAAATAAATAAAAAATATATTTTTCTCTTGATCTTTATTCTTACAAATACACACAGCATACAAATAGTAATTTTACTAAGGGAGCATCACTACATATTACTTATATTTTTAAAGTTAAAAAGTAAAATAAAAAATAACTGTGTAGCCTAAAACCAAGTAATAAATAATACATCGGGAACTCAATTATACAAAAAGACTATGATAACTAAGTGGCAATGTATTTAACACATATACATAAGGTACTAATTAGAGGAGTGATGTTTGATTTTTAGTAGATGCTACGATATAAGAATAAAACATTTGTAATTTAAGTCAAACATACAAGATGGCATTATCTACCAAAATAGTACACCTTGTTTCTACTTGTTTTCTGCTATTATTAGGAATAGGATGCTTTCTGGTAATTCGGCATCATTAATATAGTACTATTGTGAAATGCTAGCGCTGTTTGACAGTGCAATTTTTTCACTTTTAAATGATTGCAAAACTTTTGACACCTTTTCTCGCTTTCTTTGGGCCCTTTGCTCTCTTTCTCCCTCTTCTTTGAGCTATGTCTCTCGGCACTCCACTGTTTCCGCCACACAAATACACAGGCCACCTCACCCGAAGCGTGACCTACATCACCGTAGGTACACCGCTCCCATGCACGTTTATTTTAAGTTCCTGGCATTCTCGTTAAATTTACTTACTAGAAATATACAAGATTTTAAAAATGTTTTTTAATTGAACTATATAAGCAATCATAAAAGGAACAAAATACCAATCAAATTAATAGATTTAATCATTGCATCTCCACTTGATATGTCCAATTGTCCATAAAAGCATGCAGTAATCTAGGCATTTAACGATATAAAAATTCCATATCTCGGTTACTGTGACCAAAATGATCACGGTTATCATTATCGCGATATTGTTGAATGTGCTCAAAAAGTACTTACACATACACTTATATCTTTTGATAAAGTTGTTATTTTTAAATAACTAAAGTATATTGTGGCGTCCTACTCTGTTAAGCGGTCCTTGAACGCGCCATAAAAACACCTCAGTCTTGTACTCCTCTGAGAGTATAGATTGATCACTCTGTTCTAACAGAGCACAGACTGTAGATATGATGTGCACAATTGAATATCTTAGTTGCTCAGAAAGCAATGTGTTCATACAGTACAAGTTTACTTTGGCGCAGTTTCTTAATGGGGAAAGATGTTAATGTCTCTTTTGTATTCATGTTAGCATTTAAGCTAGCGAGCTACATGAGCGCTAGTCAGTCTGTGAGTTTATAAAAGTGAGATTATCAATGACAATTTTTCGATCATTGTAATTTAAAACAGTCGTAAATTTTATCGCGTTAATCAATAATGTTTATATTTACATCCCTACAGTAACCTACACCTTTCTGTTACTCTTCCAATCTCTCTGGATTTCTTATTAATTTTTCCTTACATGTGTGGCATTGCAAATTTCATTAGTGATTTTTTACTCTCATTCCAACTTTGTAAGTGTGTATGTATACAGAAAAGAGTTTTCAGCAGCGTACCTTTGGCTTGTTACTTTTCTGTAGGACTTCTAGAAGGTGGCGACGGAACCCCTCCAGTTGCGACAAGCCCAGTCTAAAAGACACCAGTAATAGATTAAGTATGTATGTGATGAATCCATAATGCTAAGGACTGTTCCTACTATGTACAAAGTGATAAAGATACCTTGGCACCAGATCTTTTCCGAGTACCACAGAGGTGACAAACTCTTTGGAGTACTCCATGGCATCCTCACTGGTTGCACAGAAGATGGAGACATTGGTATACATCACATGAAGTAAAAGTGTGGAAGTGCAAGCTGAATACAATGTAGAACCTTAACTGGTTCAAATATCTGATCCCTAATCCAAACTTTCTTTAAGGGCTAAATGTATAATCAGTGTTGGGTTAGTTACTGAAAACCAGTAACTAGTTACAGTTACTAGTTACTTTATTTAAAAAGTAACTCAGTTACTAACTCAGTTACTTACACCAAAAAGTAATGCGTTACTGTGAAAAGTAACTATTCAGTTACTTCTTTTTTCCCCCTTGTTTTTTAAGGCTCCCATTGATGCCCTTTTAGCCTTCATTTCAGTACTGTTATTGCACTGGAGAATAATACAATGTGTTGATCAACTTGACATGCATTTGCATCACTGAACTCTGCTAAGCAATGTGCTCTACATACAACACACAAACAATGTGGTCTACATACAACACACAAACAATGTGGTCTACATACAACACACAAACAATGTGGTCTACATACAACAAACAAACAATGTGGTCTACATACAACACACAAAGACAAAGATATGTTTCAAAGGGCCAATTTATTTCAGGCCAGAACAAATTGACAAAACTATTTTAAATAGTTGCAACATAATGACACTTTAATTTTAAGTAGATAGGATCTTTGATCCAAGACACAACTTACATTTAACTAAAATGTTAGTTTCTTTGTGCTCGACAAAAGAAAAGTAGTGAGAATGTTAAGACACTCGACTTCTGGCTCCACCATGATGTCTTGTTAGTTGTTATGAGAGTAGCGTATGTGTGTGTGAGTGTGGCCCTTTAAGATATACATGTGAGGTGAGTGACGTCAGTGAGTGAGTGGGCGAGAGAAGTGAGGGACCGGCGACAGTGAGTGCGTGCAGGTGCTCTAGCTTGGTGGATGGCTGCGTCCAATAAAGTCACAAAGTTGCAAAAAACCGCCGGCCTCGTTATTCACCCTCAGCTGTAAAGACCAACTTCCGGGTAAAGTGAAGGTTGTTAGCCCCGAAGTACATAGGCCCTGGAGGAACGTCTCCCCCCCCAACCCCCACCCACAGAAAGCACGCCTCTTCTTTTCCACCGCGGTCCGCAGCGCTCCAAAAAAACACACTCAGATCTTCTGTTTCTAGCCGATACAACATACAAAATAACGTAAAATAACGCAGTAACGCATCATGTAGTAACAGTAACTGATTACTAGTTACCGCCGAAACTAACGGCGTTACAGTAACGCGCTACTTTGTAATGCGTTAGTCCCAACACTGTGTATAATACAGTAAGATGTGGAAAAAATTAATTGTTGCTAAATAATATGAAGCTAACACTTTGGTTTGACTTGTGGCCGTACCACACTGTTCTGTTCAAACAGGTTTTACTTTTAAACCTCCACCCCTCAAATTTTGTGACGTGGTGTTCAGTTCGGTGTACATTCTTGTTCTTTTTAAGAACTCAGAATACCATACATCCCAAAAACCAACCATTACTATTCATGTGTTTCACAGATACACACTCCAAACTGATTGGTAACACAAAGAAAAACGAAAAAACATATGGTCTAAACCAGAAACGATTTTTGAATTCGGGGGACCAAGCTGTCCGCAAATGATATCAACTTAATTTAAACAAAATTGGTTAGTAAACTCCATATGAGAAGCACTCAGGACTACAACATGGCCGACTGGGAGAAGACGCTGTCGAAGTTGAGCCATGTAAATAAGACCGCCCACAAATCGGCGCATCCTGAGGAGACGGTCAGAAAGCGGCTTGAAAATGGTCCATAGAACATAGTCTATGTACAAAACCCAAAACCAGTGAAGTTGGCACGTTGTGTAAATTGTAAAAAACAACAGAATACAATAATTTGCAATTCCTTTTCAACTTATATTCAATTGAATAGACTACAAAGACAAGATATTTAATTTTCGAACTGAGAAACTTCTTTTTTTTTTGCAAATAATCATTAACTTAGAATTTAATGGCAGCAACACAGTGCAAAAAAGTTGGCACAGGGGCGTTTTTACCACTGTGTTACATGGCCTTTCCTTTTAACAACACTCAGTAAACGTTTGGGAACTGAGGACACCAATTTTTGAAGCTTTTCAGGTGGAATTCTTTCCCATTCTTGCTTGATGTACAGCTTAAGTTGTTCAACAGTCCGGGGTCGCCGTTGTGGTATTTTATGCTTCATAATGCGCCACACATTTTCAATGGGAGACAAGTCTGGACTACAGGCAGGCCAGTCTCGTACCCGCACTCTTTTACTATGAAGCGCCGCTGTTGTAACATGTGGCTTCGCATTGCATGGTAACGTTGCTTGGATGGCAACATATGTTGCTCCAAAACCTGTATGTACCTTTCAGCATTAATGGTGCCTTCACAGGTGTGTAAATTATTACCCATGGCTTGGGCACTAATAAACCTCACAGATGCTGGCTTTTGAACTTTACGCCAAGAACTATGCGGATGGTTCTTTTCCTTTTTGTTCTGGAGGACACAACGTTCACAGTTTCCAAAAACAATTTGAAATGTGGACTCGTCAGACCACAGAACACTTTTATATTTTGCATGAGTCCATCTTAGATGAGCTCGGGCCCAGCGAAGCCGGCAGCGTTTATGGGTGTTGTTGATAAATGGCTTTCGCTTTGCATAGTAGAGTTTTAACTTGCACTTACAGATGTAGCGACAAACTGTAGTTACTGACAGTGGTTTTCTGAATTGTTCCTGAGCCTATGTGGTGATATCTTTTACACACTGATGTCGCTTTTTGATGCAGTACCACCTGAAGGATCCAAGGTCACGGGCATTCAACGTTACGTGCAGTGATTTCTCCAGATTCTCTGAACCTTTTGATGATATTACGGACCGTAGATGGTAAAATCCCTAAATTATCGTTGAGAAATGTTGTTCTTAAACTGTTCGACAATTTGCTTACGCATTTGTTCACAAAGTGGTGACCCTCGCCCAATCTTTGTTTGTGAAAGACTAAGTAATTCATGGAAGCTGCTTTTATACCCAATCATGGCACCCACCAGTTGCCAATTAGCCTGTTTACCTTTGGGATTTTCCAAATAAGTGTTTGATGAGCATTCCTCAACTTTCTTTGTCTTTTTTGCCACTTGTGCCAGCTTTTTTGAAACATGTTGCAGGCATCAACTTCTATCCATCCATCCATCCATTTTCTACCGCTTGTCCCTTTCGGGGTCGTGCAAATGAGCTAATTTTTGCAAAAAATAAAGTTTTCCAGTTCGAACGCTAAGTATCTTGTCTTTGCAGATTATTCAATTGAATATAGGTTGAAAAGGATTTGCAAATTATTGTATTCTGTTTTTATTTACGATTTACACAACGTGCCAACTTCACTGGTTTTGGGGTTTTTAAAATGTTGACAAAAGAACCACCATTACATGTTATGTAGACCACAAGAAAGTGTTTTCAAATAATTTGACCCCTTTAAAAAGCGGCGCTTGTTGCCAAGTGACGTGCGACGTCAGCAAAGGAAGTGAAGCGATAGCTGTGCTAGCAATGGCAGTACATGCCTCAGTGGGAGCGAATGCACATCCTATTGAATGCATGTTGTTAGCATTTAGTAAATAAAGCTATTGAACATGCTATGGTGGCTGTATCTCTCTTTGTCCACAAACAGAATGTTGTTACATTGTCATCATCTTATTGAATTGTTCTATATTCTCCCATAGTAGTAGTTGCAGAAAGTGATTGCAGTAGGTGCAGCTATCAGTTCCTCTTTAAGGACCCTGAATAAAATTCCGACATTTGTGTACATTTCGAACACACTAGAATGAAAATCAATTTAAAAAATGTGTCATCTTATGTAGGAAAAGTGAAAAGAACGGATTGGTATCACGCCTCCCGTCCCGAGGGCCATCTGCACCCATGATCCAAACAACACACATGCAGAATTGCTCTTATAAACCGTTCATTCCAAGCCAATGTATCAAAAACTGGATCCAGAAAGTTGCACACAAACATTACTTCATTAATGGAAGTAACTCAATGCACAAGGTAAGTATTCAACAAAAAATACAGTAGAGCAGAAACTCTTCCCGACAAGAGAAAGCAACTTCAATGCACATCTGCTTTGTCCGCACAAATCCAAAAGAAACGTTTGTCAAGCGTGAGCTCACAGAATAGAATACACTGTAATGATATAAAGTAGGTGCCCTGCAGACATGTGACTCAGCAAACATACAGTATCTACTGTACAGTGACACAGATAAGCGGAACAATCACATACAGTGGGTCTTTGTACACAAACACATGGGCCACTCTACCGAATCAGCGTCACTTGCTTATCTAAGAAATAAAATGCATACATGCGCAAAAAAATTAACTGTAAAGTATTTTTTTTATCAAGCAAAGTGTCATGCTCATTGATCGGATTGCGTATTTAATAAATACAATTTCAGATTCATATAAACTGTCTTCAACATTGGTGAAGTAGCATTTGCTGGCTGTCCTTCCTTGCTAAATATTACATTTTATTTATTATTTTACAAAACATGTTATGGCCAACAGGAAGTTGCATCGTTTAAAAACGAATCAAGACATCGTCAGACGGGACGCAAGCTACTTGACGCGAGAGTACATACCAGGCTTAACATATTTAAGCCTTGTCCTCCAGTGATAATTGTACTTGTAGGAAATGCAATATTAAATTAGGGTCGCGGCTGCGGACTGTGTATGGACATACACAATTAGTCGCTTACCAAAAATACATCAAGTGTCAGCCAGAGGGAATAATTTTTTGTGATCGTTATTAAAATGCATTAATCAGCATTGTCCACTCACATTTTTTTACGGAATTTGGCCCATACTGATACTGTTCTGTTGACGGTAAAGCATTCAGATACTAAACAGACCATTTTCATCAATTTTTGGGATATGCTTAGTAAACTTACCTCAGAAGGCCACCAGGTGGGGAGTAAGAGTAGCAGTGAAGTGTGGGATACTGGGGTCTCAGCATGAAGGAGAGAATAGCAGCAGTGCCGGCACCAAGAGAATGGCCAACAATCACCAGCCCGTAATGCATGGTGCCCTTGTTCTGTGAGAGACAGCCTGAGTCATCACACTGGCACACTATTTCTGGAATAATCATTCTTTGTAAGCTGCAGTAAGATGCTATTGCACAAGAAAGTAATCATGTACCAAGTCTCTCCCAAAGGCTTGGGACAATATCATCTCCTGCTCCAGTTTCTTCTTGATGTACTCTGCTGAGTAAACCATCCCCTGAGAGGAGAGAGACAAAAGGGTTAAGTGCGGCACACCCGAAGTCTGCTCTAATAAGCTCAGGCAATTCAAGTCATATTAGAAAGTGGGTGATCTAGCTCTCACCTTGTGACCAAGCCAGGTCCCTTGTTGCCCCTCCACCGGCAAACGCTCAGAATCCCCCGTCAGATCAGTCAAAGCATCCTGATCCCACACGCAAGACATAAAAGAAAAATCAGCCAAAAGCAGAGAATAAAAAGTGTCAAAGAGTTGATTTAGTCAGAGAAAAATGTGATCCTTTCATCATGTTTATGCATTCCATGCTTAACTAAAAGAGGAATATGTTGTGATTGGCATAGAATTAGAGGCTGTGGGATGAGAGGTTTGCCTTGTGACGCAGTCATGAGTCATCTCAGATGGGTCAATCCCAGTTTTTGCAGCACGAGTTTCCTTCAGTGTTATGTAAACAATGGAAAGGACATTTATATTTGACTCTGACTGCTTAGGTGCCGAGCAGAAACGATGAGAGTTATCTGAACACTGCTTTAGGCCACACGATGAAGTAAACAAGTTTGTAAGCTTTAGCAATTCTTAGTGAGATGTTGACGGTCACCTTTAGAGATAGGGTTCCTCTGATACTGATGACCACCTTTTTCTTCTCATGATCCACTGCCACAAAAAATGGGGTCTCGTAAACCTAAATGAAAGATGGATAGAAGACTGCTAATTAAATAGACAAGGATAAACTGGGGGTGGGGAAGAGACAAACGTGAATGCTTGCACCTAAACTCGCGTCCACTGGACATCAATGTGAACGTAACATTTGGCAATAAAAATAATTACAATCAAAGTAATTATAATCAAATGTACTCCCTACCAAAAAGTTGGCAAGGTGATTACACTACTCACAAAAAGGGATATATGGCTTTCGGGTGACATATCAGCATAAACCTAAAATGCACTAAATCTCACCCTAATTGTAGCTTTTTTTAAATTTACAAGTGTTCAATGTTTCACTACTTACACACAACTTTGCTCTTCAGTTCCTTGTTAGAGAAAGTTGTGTAAAAAGTAGTGAAATATCAAACCGTTACAAGAATGAAGCTGGTCGTTCCAATTTGGTTTCTCACGTATCTCACATGGTCTGCCAGAGAATAAGAAGAAGCAGCAGAAGGGATCGGCAACGCAAACGTTTTTTTTTTTTGTTTGTTTTTTAAAAAGGGAAGAACGACCAATTTAGCGACTCTTCCCGTCAGTAACCAACAACAATACAGCACTTCCTCATTATGCACCAAAGACGGTTATGGCGAGCGAGATGCATTCACAAACTCCCGGAATTGTGAATGTCAGACATTACTACACAAGTGAGACGTTTTTTGCACGTTTTCTATGTTCTGTATTGCTGCAAGTTGTTGTGGAATGTATTCCATATTTTTGAATGTATTACTCAGTTATGATTTTATTGATATTATTAATGTATTTGAATAACTAGTAACTTGAAGTCACCAAATTTTATAGAATTATAAAGCATGGAAACACCAGCACCGTTTTAAAAGTACAGATTTGGTAAGAGTATCGGTTAAAATATAAGCGACACCCATCCTTATGTACAGCTCTGCTCAACCCTTTTTTGTATATTGAACTAATTTATTAATAAAGACTTTATTGATCCTACACGCAGCAATGTATTTCAATCCTGTGGTAAATCCAAACCAAATCATGGCAGAATGTGACAGATCTGCTGTCAAAACAGAGAGGTGTCCCTTTTAATGACACATCATGAACCCATTGTTAATTTACAGTTATCAATTAATGTTTCTGCTGTTTTAACAGACTTTTTTTTGCTCTTCATGTTTTGATGCACATGCCTCATGGCTAATTATGCAAATTAGAGGTGTTATTTCCTACTCCACAGAACATGTTTTCATTATTGTAAAAGTTAGAAAAGGTTACATTATTCCAGCCAATTATTTTCATTGCGCTTGGTGATGGAAGGATTTCATGGAAACATCTGCCATTAAGCTTCTGGTGCACAGCTTTAGTGTAAGTGTTCATGCCAGAGGAGGTTTGGAACGCCACGGTTATTGAGTCAGCAGAACATTGGAAACATTTACCTCATCAATCTGCGACCCTGTTTTTTAACTTTACGATGTTTGCTATACTTGGACTTGTACAGAAACGTTTGCCTTATAAGATAGAATACATTAGATTTCAGTGGCAATTGCTCTAAGACTAAAATATAAAATAAAATAAGTGGTGAATTATGTACTTTTGTTGTTAAATTGTATTGAGTAAATATGTGCTAGAATCTGCGATGAGGTGGCGACTTGTCCAGGGTGTACCCCGCCTTCTGCCCGATTGTAGCTGAGATAGGCTCCAGCGCCCCCCGTGACCCCGAAGGGATTAAGCGGTAGAAAATGGATGGATGGATGTGCTAGAATGATGAGACTTTCTTCACTGTGCATTAAGCAGTGTTGAAGCTGAGCGCCCATTGACTTCAATGGGGGAGCATAGCATTGTTTCACTACTGCCAAACTAGATAGTCATTGGATAAATGCATGACTGTCCTGTCCATCCGATGCTTGGCGTTTCTGGAAGCGAATAGAAAGTAGGGTTGGCTTCAGCTGGCCTGGACACTGGGCTTCAGCATAATCATTGAATGATCAGTCTGAGGCGGAATCCCTTTTTGATTGACAGCAAAGTGAGTGAATCAGTAATCTTAAAATATAAAACCATGCCAGAGAATTTTTCAAGGTTAATTCTGTTGCTCCGAGTTGATATGGGGAATTTTACAATCCTCTAAGTCAGTGTTTCCTAACCATAGTTGGGCGGAGAACAATCCCTAGAGCAGGCCTGGGCAATAATTTTGAATCGGGGGCCAAATTTAGAGAAAAAAATGTGTCTATATCTATATTTAGGAACACTAATACCAAATCTCACAATAATGTCTGATTGAATGCTAAAAACGTTATGACAGACCACCTTAAAAAAAAGGAATGGAATTTAAAATTTTTTTTACTGAATGAGACACCCAGAATGTACATAAATAAAGAATGCAGGATTTACAATATTAACTATGAACAATAAAACACTCAATATTGACAGAATATGTATGTCATAGCCCCTCTCGATCGACATATTTTACAATCAAGCAAAATGCAACAAAAATGCAACAAACACAGCTAAATATGAACGTGAAGGGTAAAAACCCCCCCACCTACAATCTGATATATCTGATATATCACTAAGCTTTAGAACTTTGTTGATTGCGACCACAGTGGAAGGGAACTGCTCGTACATTGGTCGTGTATATCGAACGTTCAATACATCTGGACCGAACAATGTGACTGTTTAATATAAAATACATAAATAATGTAGCATCTATGTATTGTTTCGATGAGTTTTTGACAGCTAATATCAAACTCAACTATCACGCTGCTCCTCACAAGCACACAAAAACACACATTCAAATACACTTAAACAGCAAAAAGACCATCCTGATGCATCACAGGTTCACAAATATTTGTACTAAACAGAACACTTAACATCACAGACAACATTAGGTGGTTATAATAAGTGAAACACAGTTTCATTTACAGATTAGAATTAACATCCAGCCAGGAAGAACATGCTGTTGCCTGTGTATACACACACTACATCACTATGACAACACACACACACACACACACACACACACACACACACACACACACACACACACACACACACACACACACACACACACACACACACACACACACACACACACACACACACACACACACACACACACACACACACAAACACACAAACACACGCACGCACACACACACACACACACACACACACACACACACACGTAAGAACTGCTTGGATTGAAACGGCCTTTTCAAATCTAAAGTGTTATCTTTTTTCTGGATCTCAATTATATTCACAAGTGTTGCAGTAATACAACTCCATTCTCCACAACTTTTACACAACAAAGAAAAAAAAAGCGTCTTGGCAAAGTCCGCCTCATTATTAATGAACCCGCCTTCATTCCAGACCTAAGCACTTTGGCCGCAGGCTGGATGGGATAATACGAATAAAGGAAATGTGTGTACCTTCAGGCGCGTAAAAAAAGACTTCAGCTCAAACGGGAGAATAGGGCCCTTGGTGCATAATCACTTTCTGCACCACTGATTGCAGCGCGCTTGAAGTCGCGTAACCGTCATTTATCATCACTTTAAAGCAACAAGGGAACTAAAAGGGAACTGCTTAAAAAGAACAATTTGTTTGCTGAGTACATGTTTCTCAGTGACCCCATTACAATGAAACATAGCTGCCAAAGGGGTCATATGTATACAGTCCATCCGGAAAGTATTCACAGAGCTTCCCTTTTTTCTACATTTTGTTATGTTACAGCCTTATTCCAAAATGGAATACATTCATATTTTTCTCAACATTCTACAGACAATATGACAATGTTGTTTTTTTAATTTGGCAAATTTATAAAAAAATAAAAAAATCACATTCTCAGCCTTTGCTCAATACTTTGTTGATGCACCTTTGGCAGCAATTACAGCCTAAAGTCTTTTTGAATACGATTTCACAAGCTTGGCACACCTATCTTTGGGAAGTTTCGCCCATTCCTCTTTGTAGCACTTCTCAAGCTCCATCAGGTTAGGTGGGAAGTGTTGCTTTTTTATCCAGGATGTTTATGTACATTGCTGCATTCATTTTTCCCTCTATCCTGACAAGTCTCTCACTTTCTGCTGCTGAAAAACATCCCAAAATCATGATGCTGCCAAAAATGCATCAACAAAGTATTGAGCAAAGGCTGTGAATACTTTATCCTTATGTATTTTTTTAATTTTTGATATCCATCCATCCATCCATTTTCTAACGCTTGTCCCTCTCCGGGTTGCGGGGGTTGCTGGAGCCTTTTAAAAATTTTGCAAAGAGAAAAAAAAAAACTTCACATTGTTAACATGAGGTATTGTCTGTAGAAATTTGAGAACAAAACAAATGTATTCAATTTTGAAATAAGGCTGTAACATAAAATGTGGAAAAAGTGAAGCGCTGTGAATACTTTCCGGATGCACTGTAGTAACTTTAATATTACATTCATAAATATAATATGGTCTTCTATCATAGTATATAAAGAAAACATATTTGAGGGTTCTCTTTAATTGATCCCAATGGATCCCTGCGGGTTCACTTTAATTGATCGTGTATTGCCACTAAGTGGAATTGTGTGCTTACTTTTTACATACCTCAGGAGTGCCCCACAATAATTAGACTTTGTATGAGGAAGTACCGCAAACAACCGCAAATGCTTTGACGGTGACGTTGGAATACTCACAGCATCATGGCAGGACGTGTAGACAATGTGAACTTGCTTGCGCTCCTCGTCCAGGAAATATCTGCGTATGGCCAAAACGTTACAACTACAACAATTGTCCTCCTCCACTGTCACTGACTGGGACAAACGCGAGCCGGACACGGACGTGCAGCTGGGAGAGAAAAAGGAAAAACACACAGTGGTTTAAAAAAAAAAAAAAAAAAGAAACTGACATTTAACATGTGTAAAATACAAAATACCATTACAGTTAATCTGTGTAAGTATGTGCTTAATACACTCTCGCTTTGAGTCAGGTTACGGGTACAACCGCCTCGGTGGATTACCGTTTAGCAAGTGTTGACGCATGCAAGATATGACGCTCGCTGAAGTGCCCCGGAGACCCAAATTGATCAAAAGCGAGTGACTATATGGTTGAGGGCTTACGGGCAGGTGCTAACGAGGCGGCACAGTCCGCAGGCTGGCTTCCTCATCAGATACATGGGCCAGCCGTACGCAGCGAGAGCGAACAACATGTAGTCGCACACATCCTTGTACATGGCCATCTCGGTCTGGGGTAGGAGAAGACAGAAAACACATGATTGCATTCAGCACAGTCAACTACTGCAGCTCACACAAATAAAGCTGGGAAAAAAATATGCTTTCAGAGTCAAGGATTTCCATTTTAGAAATCAATTACCTTCAGTATAATCCATTTAGAATACACTGTAAACACACTACTCATGAAAAGTTCAGGGTATTGAGCTTTTGGATTAAATTTAAGGATGAAGCAAAAATGCACTGTAATCTTTACAAGTGAACTTCATTTGACCTTCTCTCAACTGTTTTAAATTGTCCAATGTGTCAGTTCATTTTGCACAACTTGCTATTTTCCAACAAGTACATTTATGTGACTCTTGCCATCTATTTGTATTTATTAAAATCCTGTATATTCCATTCTATTGTATTCCTAGTATATTTTATTGCTTTTATAAAATAGGTATTGTTTATTTTTCCTCTTTCATAGTACTAGAACATGCAAACTGAGTGGAGTTTGCATATTCTCCCCGTGACTGCGTGGGTTCCCTCCGGGTACTCCGGCTTCCTCCCACCTCCAAAGACATGCACCTGGGGATAGGTTGATTGGCAACAGTAAATTGGCCCTAGTGTGTGAATGTGAGTGTGAATGTTGTCTGTCTATCTGTGTTGGCCCTGTGATGAAGTGGCGACTTGTCCAGGGTGTACCCCGCCTTCCGCCCGAATGCAGCTGAGATGGGCTCCAGCACCCCCGCGACCCCGAACGGGACAAGCGGTAGGAAATGGATGGATGGATGGATAGTACTTTTAGTACCGTATTTTTCGGATTATAAATCAGTTTTTTTCATAGTTTGGCCGTAGGTGCGACATATACTCCGGAGCCACTTATATGTGAAATTATTAACACATTATCCAAAATATCAAATAATATTATTTATCTAATTCACGGAAGAGACGAAGCAAATGTCAGCAATCGTCATACACACGTCAACCAATAAGAATTCGGCGGGGGAGTGTCATGGCAGAAGTGCATTGTGGGTCATGGGATGCTAACTGCTATATGCTACTGCCGTAGCTATTAAAATGGATCATTTGAACATTGGCGGTAACTTATAAAAACTGAGAAGGGCTGAACAAAAATGGCACCAAAAAGGAAATCATATACTGCAGATTACAAACTGGACGTAGTGAAATATGCAGCAGAAAACGGCGATCGAGTAGCAGAAAGAAAGGACATACCAGGAGCGACAACGAGGAAGAAGATTTCATCGGATTTAGCGATCAGGAGTGACAGATTGTTTGGTAAACGTAGAGCATGTTCTATATGTTATAGTTATTTGAATGACTCTTACCATAATATGTTACGTTCACATACCAGGCACATTCTCAGTTGGTTATTTATGCGTCATATAACGTACACTTATTCAGCCTGTTGTTCACTATTCTTTATTTATTTTAAATTGCCTTTCAAATGTCTATTCTTGGTGTTGGATTTTTTCAAATAAATTTCCCCCAAAAATGCGACTTATACTCGAGTGCGACGTATATATGTTTTTTTCCTTCTTTATTATGCATTTTCGGCCGGTGCGACGTATACTCCGGAGCGACGTATAATCCCAAAAATATGGTAGTTATTTTTCTTGGAATTGAGCTACTGCAATTAAAACATTTCCCTTGTGGATAAATAAAGTTTGTCTAAGTCGAGGTTGCAACCTGCTGATGACGCACTAAGCTTCGTACGAGTAAGGATGGGTATCGAACCTTGATTTTGTTATGGCACCAATGATGACGTAATTGGCCATAAGCAGACTAAGGATGGCTACCTGTAACATTTGAACATATTTAGTACCAATTCCCGGTACCTGGGCTTTGATACGGATAATAATTGGTACAATTTTCCGGTACTTTTGTGTGTTCACGTGTTAACAAATGTTAAATATTTTTTCATTTAACACTGAGCTAATAATGATAAATGTGCTATCCAGTTGCTTGATCTTGTTTTTCTTACACGTCTGAGTCTCATTTACAAGTATTATATAGTAGACCTTGCATGCAGTTGCAATTCCAAAACGTTAGATGTCAGTAGTGTACAGACTACGGCAGAGCCGTGCATAGAGAGAGTATAGCCAACTAAACGAGAGGCGCCATCTTTGCTACCAATAACGTGCGCGCCTGTGCTGGTTGGCATGCAATCTTAGTTTTCATGACAAAATCAACCTAAAATAATAAGTCTAAATATAGTTCTAAACATACTTGAGCTCTTAAACCTACAATAAAATGTGCTTTTATTTCGTCAAAGTATAATTTTGCGGCCGCACTTAATGCACTCTGCTGCTACATAATGCAGTGTTGAGTGACCAGCAGGCACTCTAACACACAATACATGTAAAAAAGAATACATAGAACCACCAAACAAATACCTTATTATCCTCATTTTGCCAAAATTATCATTAACTTTGGGTGAACAATCACGGAGAAATTATGACTTTTCCCCATATTTCTGCACAATATGGGAACACTGGCGAGCAGTAGAGAATATGGAGTAATTTTTGGTCCAGAACATATTTTGCTTTATACCATACCTTACCAATTTTATGTATAATTTCATTGACATATTTCTTGCCACTTTATGCTGTATATTTTTGAGATTTCCAGTTGGTTTCCTCAACTATTATCACACCCAAAAATGTTGGTTCTTTTATTCTGTTAACGATACTCCATCTATTTGTATTTGTGTTTGACTTTCTCTTCTACTGTTACCGAACAGCATTATTTTGGTTTTACTGACATTCAAAGATAGTCAGTTTTTTTTCAAATCATCTTTTTAATTTGTTAATTTCTTCTGTTATTATTTAATTTAGCTTTTGAGTGTTCTCTCCTAAACAAAACGCAGACGTTGTATCGTGTGTTTAACTCGTAATCTGTGGCTCTCCAGTGTTGATGGCAAACTTTTACTTCCCATAAGTGTCTGCTTTCCAGGTTGCGGGGAAAGCGATGTAAAAATGTTTTGCATTTTTCGCGGGTGGCGCAGCCCCATGCTGCACAACAGGACAATTTTACATGTTGAAACAAGCGGATGGATGGAAAAACTAACACGGAAGTGTTGAACATCAGCTCAACCTTGGTAGCAGTCATGGCGCCCTGTAGTCAAGTAAGTGCGTTTTGACCAATCATGTAGGAGTTGGTCAAAAACCGGGTTGGCCAGACTCTCTTTATACATGGCTCTGGACTACAATGTGTTGCTGTTTGATTGGAATGTGCATCTTAGTTATAATTATGATTATCAAATTTAGAGGCGTTGAAATTGCTGTATAAAATGTATATGGCAAAGCCAATTTAAATTACAATTGCGCTAATGCTATTTGAAAAGTGAAGCCTTACTGTTCTTTTGACCACATTCTATCAGAGGTGCTTTCTTATCGCGTCGTGGTTTCCGGCACGTTGGCTGTGGACTTGGCTGCACAAATTTGAGAAAAAAACTAACTGCGATTTTTTTCTCCAAAATTACAATTGCGATTCCATTTGCGATTTTTATGTTTTTTACATTTAAATGCATAAAATTGTGAATAATAACGAGTGAAAGAAGGCATGATACTTTTGGACTGTCAATCAACATTTGTGTACCAAGATGCCACACATTAGGACAATATGCAATTATATTCTTTAAAAAGTATCTGGTTTTTGCAGACAGACTCAGAGCCTTTGTATACATCATGCTCTTAAACTGAAGAACGGATAAAAAATATACAGTGTTTATAATGTAATGTAATCAGAATATATGAAAATAATGCAATCAACCAACTAAAAGGATATAACCTTTTCTTTCTCATCACTGTAGAATTGTTTACCATTGTACTGTAATTGGAACGTAAACAACTTTTTTATCCTAATAAATAAATGAACAAACAAAAAAATAAAATAGACTAATTTCTGTAAGAAATAATTTAACCTAAATAAATATTGAACGTCTTAAAGTGAATTTTTTTCCCCCAGTTGGACAAACTAAGTCGGCTTGTTTTTGTCTTTTTTGCCATCACGTGATCACGGCATTTTCGCTCGTTCGACCGTGTCGATGGTCTCATATTGCCCATACGGGTTGAAGCTGAAATATTCCCACAACGGGACATTTGGCTTTGTAATCATATTTTCCTCTTAATTTGTGTTACTTGGCGAACTTTTCACTAGCAAGTCGCGAGTACGGAAGCTGTCTGTCTGTGCCTCCTGTGTGTGTAAATCTGGCGCCCCGCTCTCTGCCCACTTAGCCAAAGATTGTGAATGACTAAAAGGACATCTCACTTCGTTCAGTTGATTCTACTGTGAAATAAACACGCTCAGGTGCTGAGAGCGAGGCACAGAGTGAGAGTTCTTTCTCCCTGTTTGAAGCTGGAGATGAAGAAAACAAACACACACGGAAATACCAAATTATCGATGCCGGCAAAGTATTTCGGATTCATTTTAATTTACCGTTCGAGTAATTGACTTAATGAATATTGGTCCAGCCCTACTCAGCATCAAAACTTTTTCCAAGATCTAAGTGGTGTTTGTTATTAGTGTACTTACTGCCTCCGCTGCAGCGCACACAAACTTGCAGTTTCCTTAAACACTTGTGATTGGCCTGGAGGCAACGGACGCAATGCTCAACGATTCTGAATGGCGAACATGTCTGATATTTGAATGCCGGTGACAGCAAGAAAAAAAATAACGCCTCTTGCCGTTATTAACCTTACTGTCGATACGATTTTTAATTGTAAAACTCTAGCGGACGCGCGTCTTAAGGGGACGCTGTTTGCTAGCTCTTGGTGTGTGTGGTGTACGCAAAGCACTTAATGTGCAGTTCCAATCTCTCGTGCATGGCCAAAACTTCTGACGGACAGTTTTTCTCTAAAAGAGAAATATTGTCACATTTAATCTTGTGAGATTTTGTCACACCGCTAGCAAAAAGGCTTTGTTTTTAAAATAAATGTGTATGATTTCCATTTTTTAAGCCCCGATTTTGTATCGGTTAAATTGTCCACGATACCCATCCTTACCGCCGAAAACATCTTGTATATCAATTATTAGGTGTCGCCAAAATACCAATTCTAATTGAACAAAGGACATTAATTAGTCCATTCATGGAACACACATGTATGTGAATTTTGCTGTTCAGTAAGTTGTGCAAAAAGTACTGAAACATTAAACACCTAAAGTTTACAGCCGGTCAAACTAGATTAATCTAACGGTTGTAATGTATTTTAGCTTCATCCTGAAATTTCCTCCCAAAACCCAACATCCCTAATATTTGTGAGTACCGTAATTTCCGGACTATAAGCCGCACCTGACTATAAGCCGCACCAGCTAAATTTAGGGGAAAATACAGATTGCTCCATATATAAGCCGCACCCGACTATAAGCCGCAGGGTTTTGATGTGTAATTAGCGTAGTATATAGGGGTTCCTGCTACCACGGAGGGGATTGTCGGGACAGAGATGACTGTTTGGGAACGCAAAGCGTCCCATTTATTAACTATAAATCTTTCAATCATTCAATCAAACTTTCACATCTTTGACATGGCGAACAGCATTCGTGCAGAGTACAAATAATTAAACGGTGCAAAGTAATACAAAGTGCTCGCCTGTACGTTATCAAAATAACCAGCCTACCGGTATATGAAAAGTCAGTCTTTAATCATTGTGTCATCGTTTTCCTCCTGCGTACTAAAACCACCGAAATCCTCTTCGTCGATGTCGGAGAAGAACAGGCCGTAAATAAGCCGCACCCTTGTATAAGCCGCAGGGACCAGAACGAGGGGGAAAAGTAGCGGCTTATAGTCCGGAAATTACGGTAATTGTAATTCCAAGAGCATTGAAAGAGCTTCATCACTTTAAAGAGACATTAAAAATAAATATACAGTGGTACCTCAACTTAAGAGTTCCCCAACTAAAGAGTATTTTGAGATAGGAGCTGTCTCTCGGCTAATTCTTGTGTTTTAAGTTACAAGCAAAAATTTGAGTTGCAAGCATCCCCGCCATACGTTGGCGTAGCAAATTTCACAGTAAATCCTGTAAGATTCGACAAAAAAACATTTCATCTTACTCACTAGCATTAGCTTACAGCAAGAGATCAACATTACTTCCTAAGGAAGGAAAAAAGTGAGTGTGAAGGTCAGTGCTGGGAAGAAGTGGATGATATTCAAGAATTAATTAAAAACATGACCAAGCGTGTCACCAACTTGCAAAGCAGTTTGAGCTTATCCATTCTAGTTTGCACCATACTGAAGGAGGAGTCTAACGCCAGCCAAGAATGTTAAATTAATATCTAAAACGGTGGGCATGCATCCATGAAAATATGGGAAAGCTGCTGATGGTGTGTTTGACGGAGAAGCAGCTGGAAGGACATACCGTAGAAGTCCGCTCTCAAAGGTAAATGCTATACATTATAATTAGAATAAATCATAAAACTACTGTAGTTGTTAGAAGTACATTTTATTTTATTATTTTTCTCTACAATATTTCTTATCTAAAAGTTTTAGTTTTTTTTTTTTAAAGCATATTACATGTTAAAACGGCTGTTTTGGGGGGCCAAGCACCAATTAAATGGAATTCAATTCATTTCAATGCAAGACGTTGATTTAAGATACAAGTGTTTTGAGTTGAGAGTTCCGACACAGAACCAAACAAGTATAAATAAATACTATAGTATTTTATGTTTTCTATGTTGCAATTAGACATGGTTTTCAACCTTGGCTTAATCCCTTCATCAGATACAGTGACTCACCGAGTTCTTCAGGTCCAGATATCTAGTGTTTCGTGTAACAGGCATCCCAGAAAGGAAGGCTAATATATCATTGTTTCCCTGAGAAGGACACAATAACAAAGCAGTTAGAGGAGCAATGTGAGCACATACTGTATTGAATAGACTGATACCTGGTCCAATATAGACGATCTTTTAGATCTCTGCGTCTGACGCAGGAGTACCAATCCAGCAATAATATCACTCGGCACAATGTCCAGGTCTCGGAAGAACTCTGCAAAAATGCTTGCCACCTCTGAATATGCATCCTGCAGATGAAACAGTAGCTATCAGGACATCTGTAATATATTGAATATCTCAAAAGCAGCTTCATTGCAGTAAGTTTGTGTCCCTAACTGATTGTGTATCCTGTGCTCTTGTGCAGCACATGAAGAATTTTAGTCTTCTGCTCCAGCTGCTGGCTTGACCTTCCTCAAGTCTGTGTCTAAAAAAACAAAAAAGTTAAATAAGGGATAAATCAATTGGAATCTCTTTTGTGTGACACGAAATGGTAGTTAGTACCTGAGCGTGTATGTTGTGAGGTTTCGTTGACGCCGGCGAGTTGCTTTCAGTTTGACGAATGTCCGACCAGTTGGATCAAAAGTGCACATGAGAGTGATGCAGACGCTGAATATCACTAGCCAGTTGCATGCAACGATCCCTGCAAGACCATTAGAAATACACTGTATTGGGTAAACAGCAATTGTTTAATAAAATCGTAATAAAAACATATTACTATTAATAAAAAAATATGCTGCAATGGGTAAAAAGCAATTGTTTAATCAAATCGTAATTAAAAAATATCAGTAATAATATTGAAGGTATTGGTATTATTGGTTTATTTTGTACATGCATATACTGTAGTTACACTGTATTAGGGAAGTAACAATATGAACAATTTTTATCACGGTTAACGTGACCAAAAAGATCACGTTTATCATTAATATTGCGGTATTGTTGAATGTGCTTAGAAAGTACTTGTACACACACTGAAATCATTTGACCAAGTTTTTTGTTTTTTAAATAACTAAATTAAAAAGTAATTGTTAGAAAACCCACTGTTTTGCATGTTTTGTGTTTCTTGTGCTTAACTGATAGTGTTTTAGTCTTAGTATTTTATCTGTTTTATTGGCAAAGCTTTTTATTTTAGTAAAAAGTATGTAACAAATAAAATCTATTTTAATTATTTATTATTTCTGGTGCAGTGTTGTGGTGTCTTACTCTGCTCAGCGGTCTATGAACGCACCGTAAAAACACCTTCTCGTATTCCTATAGACACTTACTCTGTTGTAAGAGAGCACAGCTTGTAGGTTCTATGTCGACAATTGAATATCTTAGTTCGGCAGACAGCTATGTGTTTACATAAGTTTAGATTGGGGTATGTTGTTTCTTAATAGTGAAAAAGTTAATGTATCTTGTTTTTATGTTAGCATCTAAGCTAGCAAACTGGCGCCAGTCAGTCCATGAGTTTATCAAAGTGCAGTTATTGATCACAATTTTTCGATAATTTTAATTTTACAACGGTAATACTCACCGTCGGGAGCTTTGGTGCGTTTATTTTTAGGGATGGGTACCGTTCATTTGAACCGATACAGTACCAATTTTTGGTCCCTGGAAATTGATACCGGTAGTCAACGGTACCAATTTTCGGTACTTTTGTATGTGTTAACAAATATTTGTTTTTGACAGTAAAATCAACTTTTTTAATGCAACATTTAGAAATGAGCTGACTAAGCTAACTGTTGTCAATTTGTTATATCTTGTTCTAATATATTTTAATTTCTTTGTGTAATCCATTCTATAATTTATTCCACATAATGATAGACTGACTATAGGTCTTAACTGTTGTACATGCATACAAATGTTTTAAGTTTAAATTTTCCCTTCGGTTATATTTCTGCTCTTGCTGAAAATAATTCAATCAATCCATCCAAAAAAACATATATAGAACATTCTTGGGTAGCAGGTTAAAGTGTGCTTTGTGCATAATTCTAAGTGTTCACAAATGCATCAAACCATTGAATTTTAATAAATTTTTGATAATGAATGTTATGTATTATTCTGACTTACCTATTTTGTAACACGGTTAGTGAAAGAAGCATACTTTTGTTATTTACGTATGTTTTTACACAATAACTTAGATATGGTAACACGAGCAAGCAGTAAAGAATATGAAGTGATTTTTTGGGCCAGAACATATTCACCTTTCTTCATCATTGTAGAACATTTGTATTATAATCCTTACACAAAGTAACAGTGAAACTCAATGTATTAATCACTGAATGGAGAACTGAGGGTGGGGTTAAATACATTATCTTCTTCTCACTCCCTTTCAGGCAAAACTGGATCATCATGCTTACATACTGTACATTACTGTTTGCAATATATTCATTTATATTATTATGTGTTGTCTACCTTATAATTTTTTTTATGTCATTGCCTGAAATAAATAAATAAATGAAACAAATGTATGAAGTATTTCTTGCTACCTCATGTGACATTTTCAAATCAATCTATAATCTATTATTACACCTATTTTTTTTTTTTTTTTAAACTCAGTCAATGTTTATGTTGTCTATTTGTATTTGCGTTTCACTCTTTCATTTACACTTACCGAATAGTATTATTTTAGATTTACTGAGACTCAAAAATAACCTGTTTTTGTCAAACTTTCTCTTTAATTAGTTAATTTCTTCTGTTATTTGTATTAGCTTCTGTGTGTTCTCTCCTGAACAAAATGTGGTCGTATCAAATAGCACTAACTTAAAATATTTTGTAACATAAATAATGTAATAACTTGAACCATTTTGGCCCTTGTATTAATCCCTGAGGTACAACAAAAAATACAGTATATTTAAAGCTGCACATGTGCAGCTTCACGTATTGCTTCCTATTGGTTATATACTGTATCTTCTCAGGGCATTCCATCGTTCTCAACTGGACTGTTTGGTTTGTCTTAGATTTAGACAAACTTTATTGATCCACAAGGGAAATTGTTCAAAAAGAAGACAAACCTCTCATAGACCTAGATTGGTCAGATATCGAACTACCAGATCTGACCAATCTAAGTCTATGAGAACAAACTGATGAAGTCCACTCAGAGGAGAGGCAAAACGTCTTCTAAAACAAACCAACCAGTCCAGTTGTGATCGACTGAATGCCCTAAGATGTCAATGACCTGGATGAATAAGAACATTCATAGACATTTTATGTACTGTAGCTTCTTACCCAGTTCAAGACCAACCCTCTAATGCCCTACAATAATAATTGGTCAATTAAGATTTTATGATTGTATTAAATGCTTTGATAAAAAATTTAAATAAGGTGTCAAATGTATCAATGTATTATACATTGAAAGATGTTCCCAAATACTGTGACCCATGTTCTGCACACAATCGTAAACAATCTACTGTGTGACAGTAGCAGAAGAAGAGGACAAACCACAATAAATCTAATTTGTCCCGGTTGGATATGAAAAAGCCTTTTTAACATTCTCATTACTATTCTCCTTGAAGCCCTGTTTGACTCACCCAAAGCCAGGTTCTTGGCGGTGACATCAGAGCATGGCTGGTAATACTGAACAAGCCAGGCAATTCCCACCACCGCATACACGAGCTCAACCAACAGGATAGCTGGGGTGGGAAAGAAGGAGGAGGAGAGAGTGAGCAGAACAATCAATAAGTGTACAATCAATACAACCAGTGTTCAAATCTTTTCTTGGAAGCACAACTACGCACTTTGTCAGAAAACAACGAGGTATTGCGCACAAACAAGTATGCCAAATATAGAAAGGTCATGTACTGTACAGAAAACATAACCAAGTGGACAAATTAAGCATAAGCCATCGGAGTCTACGCGGTAGTTTTCAGCGGTTTGACGCACTTCTGTGTTATACCTCTATGTTTCAAAATAAAACCTTTCTTGCCTCAATGTATTTAATTTTTTCCAATACACCCTCATGTGAGTGACTATAGTTTTTTTTTAGTTAGACACACTGTATGAGAATATTGGCCACAAAAATAACCAAGAAACTTCAAATCCCAAGGAGGTAAAATATAGATTGTTTTTGTAAAAAAACAAACACTTTATACTGTATGAGAAATGGGCTAAAATATATATACTGTACATATCAATATTTATCGCAGCCTGCTGCAATAACAATATACATCACAATACATTTGGCATATAAATGTTCATAGAGACATTTAAAAATGGATTACAAAGGCTTTTGACATAACAGTATGCGATAATATAATAATATAATTTTTATTTGGTTATTTTCTATTTTATATATTGCTGTTTTTATTACTACTATTCTTACTATTTTATGATCGTATATATTTATATATATACTGTTATAGTTGGTTACTTTCTGCTGTAACATGGTTCTATCTACACTTCTGTTAAAATGTAATAAGCACTTATTATTCTGTTTAGGGAAGCACGGTGCACCAGGGGTTAGTGCATGTGCCTCACAATATGAAGGTCCTGAGTTCAATCCCGGGCTCGGGATCTTTCTGTGTGGAGTTTGAATGTTCTCCCCGTGACTGCGTGGGTTCCCTCCGGGTACTCCGGCTTCCTCCCACCTCCAAAGACATGCACCTGGGGACAGGTTGATTGGCAACACTAAATTGGCCCTTGTGTGTGAATGTGAGTTTGAATGTTGTCTATCTGTCTGTGATGGCCCTGCGATGAGGTGGCGACTTGTCCAGGGTGTACCCCGTCTTTCGCCCGAATGCAGCTGAGATAGGATCCAGCACCCCCGCGACCACGAACGGGACAAGCGGTAGGAAATGGATGGATGGACAGATATTCGGTTTAGATACTTGACATTATTAGTTTTGGCCAATGCTACACATTTGGGTATTGATCTAATGCCAAGCAGTTACAGGGGCACTATTCCACATACCAGTGCTGATATTGATAAAAATTTTCAATATCATTTAATGATTACATTTAAACAAAAAGAAGGTCCTGGGTTTGATTCCTGGGCTAGGGGTCTTTCTGTGTGGAGTTTGGCTGTGTGGGTTCCCTCCGGGTACTCCGGCTTCCTCCCACCTCCAAAGACATGCACCTGGGGATAGGTTGATTGGCAACACTAAATTGGCCCTAGAGTGTGAATGTGAGTGTGAATGTTGTCTGTCTATCTGGGTTGGACCTGTGATGAGTTGGCGACTTATCCAAGGTGTACCCCGCCCTCTGCCTGAAGGCAGCTGGGATGGGCTCCGGCCAATCCGCAACCCAGAGAGAGACAAGCAGTAGAAAATGGATGGATGGATGGATTTTTGATTACAATTATAATGAGATAATATATACAATATAATACATTACATAAAATGTCTCTAAAATAAATCCTTCCGTTTTTGCCTTTAAAGTCCTTCTTCGTCTAACGACTTATTTCCGGAGCAACAATTCAAAAATCCTTTATAAATATAAATAAAAACCTATCTTTTTTTCCAAATAGTTCAAGAAAGACCACTACAAATGAGCAATATTTTGCACTGTTAAATCAGAAACTGATGAGATAGTGCTGTATTTTACTTCTTTATCTCTTTTTTTCAACCAAAAATGCTTTGTCTGATTAGGGGGTACTTGAATTTAAAAAAAATTCACAGGGGGTACATCACTGAAAAAGGTTGAGAACCACTGATATAGACGATATAAATAATATAAATTTGGCCGACAATATAGCTCTTAATGCTATCGTCAGATCGTGATAATGCATGTTAATGACACATTCCAGCTCTGTCCCACAGCGACAAGGGAACAACTGCGTGGTCAATGCAATGTAGCGTCCTCGCTAGCAAGCTGGCGGCTAAAGTCTCTCCACAGTGCAAAGCCGCTTCTAAGTCACTAATCCTCACCTCAATGGTGGCAAATAAACTACGTTTCTTACAAGTGTCATTATCACTGGAGGATGAAAAATAACTAAACATATACACTACACACCATAGGAAGCTACAAGAAGCCATACCAATCGCTAATCTAGAGCTCCTGAATGTAAATAAGGGTTGGTGGATGTTAAGGTCCTGAGCTTAGGATCTTTTTGTGTGGAGTTTGCATGTTCTCCCCGTGACTGCATGGGTTCCCTCCGCGTACTCCGTTCCCTCCGGGATAGGTTGATTGGCAAGACTAAATTGGCCCTAGTGTGTGAATGTGAGTGTAAATGCTGTCTATCTATCTGTGTTGGTCCTGTGATGAGGTGGCGACTTGTCCAGAGTGTACGCCGCCTTCCGCCCGAATGCAGCTGAGATAGGCTCCAGCACCCCCGTGACCCCGAAAGGGACAAGCGGTAGAAAATGGATGGATGGATCGATACAAATATTGACAGTAAATGGTATAGTATCAGTATATGGTTGATACTATAGTGCAGTGGTTCTCAACGTTTTTTCAGTGATGTACCCCCTGTGAACATTTTTTTAATTCAAGTACCCCCTAATCAGAGCAAAGCATTTTTGGTTGAAAAAAAGAGATAAAGTAAAATACAGCACTATGTCATCAGTTTCTGATTTATTAAATTGTATAACAGTGCAAAAATATTGCTCATTTGTTGTGGTCTTTCTTGAACTATTTGGAAAAAAGATATAAAAATAACTAAAAACTTAAATATAAATATATACACTACCGTTCAAAAGTTTGGGGTCACCCAAACAATTTTGTGGAATAGCCTTCATTTCTAAGAACAAGAATAGACTGTCGAGTTTCAGATGAAAGTTCTCTTTTTCTGGCCATTTTGAGCGGTTTATTGACCCCACAAATGTGATGCTCCAGAAACTAAATCTGCTCAAAGGAAGGTCAGTTTTATAGCTTCTGTAAAGAGCTAAACTGTTTTTAGATGTGTGAACATGATTGCACAAGGGTTTTCTAATCATCAATTAGCCTTCTGAGCCAATGAGCAAACACTATGTACCAATAGAACACTGGAGTGATAGTTGCTGGAAATGGGCCTCTATACACCTATGTAAATATTGCACCAAAAACCAGACATTTGCAGCTAGAATAGTCATTTACCACATTAGCAATGTATAGAGTGTATTTCTTTAAAGTTAAGACTAGTTTAAAGTTATCTTCATTGAAAAGTACAGTGCTTTTCCTTAAAAAATAAGGACATTTCAATTAACCCCAAACTTTTGAACGGTAGTGTATATAAAGATATATATAATATATAAATAGAGATTGCGCCAAACACGCTCACAAATGAAAAATCAGGTAACAAAGCGAGACATCTTACCTAGTCGGATATAGATGACATACTGCACAGCTTCCCTGGGCTGCGTGTACAGGATGCTGCCCCTCATGCTCAACCACATGATGGCGCTCTCACAGATGAGGCAGCTGACCAAGATGCCAAGATACCCTCGGCCGTGGTCCACCAGGGTTATAGAGCAGGACTGGTCCGAGCCATAAGGAAGGCCGAACAGAACCACGGACAGAACCACCAACCTGAACATGGTACCCCAGTGAAATAAAAAACTTGTAGCATGTAGAAAAATAACAAAGTTGTGTGACTCACCAGATGCAGTGTAAAAGGAAAAGGAAGAGGGCGGGCAGCACCAGGTCATCACTGCCGACTGACCAGCGCCGCCGAAACATCACCATGCCAGGCATCACTGCCCTGTGGGGAAACAATCAAGAATGAATGGATACAATTTGCAACGATCTGTCTATACGTTTTTGGCACTGATGCTTTTTATATCCTATTACTGCATCCCAGAAAACTAAAGTTGGAACTTACAATGAAATACCAGCCAAACAGACAGATGCTTCGTATAAATTAGCAGCAAACTGTTATTCTTTGCCAAACATTTTCGTTTATCATTCTGCCTAAACAAAGCATACCATGTGTTGGTGATTCAGGGCTTGATTTTCTAAAGGTTTGTGTGTACTAAAACACGTGCAAACCTGATAGCACACGCAAAGCTGATCTACTAAACTTGTGCAAAGTGGATTGCGTCATTTAAGTGAGCAGAATAAGGTGCGTCATTCATTTTGCGTCTCCGTCTTCATTAATATGCAAAATATATGCTGACCATCAAAATGCCCAAAATACTGGGAGGAGAAAATGCAAATATAAAAATACAGCACACGCGATGTGATTTATCAACACTCATCACTGTTTTGCGACAACTATGTATGCAAACTGACAGTTCTACACAGACAGACGAGAATATTCTGTCGTACGTTTGTGTGTCAACATTTTGGTAGACGGTCTATTCAGCAATCTCATTTTATTGCTCCTATATGACTTAGGGGGCTGAATAAAATTAATTCAATTGATGCGTTTTGGTGTCTACTGTTGTTTTTTTTTTATGTTATTATTTTTTATTTAAATAATATATTACTGTATTATACCTCCTACATGAAAATACGTCTTGCATTGTGCATGTTCTTATGTTTTAGTCATTCCAGGCGCACAAATGCGATGGTAATGTGATCCAGTGCCTCTGCGCACTGAATGGGAAAGTGAAAGAAAAGTGTCAGAAAGTGTCAGTGTACTTGTTTCTGTTGTCTAGATGGCCATTCAAAAAAGGTGTTGCAGATTATAGATGTGTTCTGCTGGTTCAAATCATCGCACACCAGTCGGAGCATAACATGAAAGTGAACAAATGATAGTCTTTGTGGTAAAAGCCTTGTATGCACGCAAAACCCTCATTTAATTAAAACGGTCTGCACCACTTTCCAATTGCACACGTAGATCACACGCAACACGCCCACTTATAGTACACACCTTTTTTTTTTTTGCATATGCGTCGCTGTCTAGCGCGTGGTATTTGAATCTTTGTAAATCAGGCCCTCAGTCTCTGTAAAAAAAATTATTGACTGCAAAATAACCCAATATGGGGCCAAAGAAAGTTGAAAGTATCAGCACATTGATAAAGAAGGAGAGAAACTCTATTGAATTTGACAAAAAAAATGTAGCAATGCTAGTGGTATCTCAACTTAAGAGTGTTTGGCTAATGTCGGCTAATTGTTATGCTTTAAGTTGCAAGCACAAATTTTAGTTAAAAGCATCCCGTCATTATTTGGAGTAGTAAATGCCACAGTCAACCCCGTAAGATCCGACCATCTTACTGGCTAGCGTTAGAGGAATATTTTCTACTTTACCAGAATGGAATGCATTGGGGGTCATTCTCTTTGTTCTGCTTGAGGAACCAAACACAATGCATCCACACCTTGCTTGTATCTTTGCAAATACACATGCATAGTGTACTCTTGAGTTTTGATGGTGAGAGGAGGTGCCAGGTACAAAATGGAGGGAAATTGAACATGTGTGTCAAAAACAAAACACGCTTAAGTTAACTTTCGGTTTTGTTGGCCTGAAGCCCAAGGAACTCTGCTTGTGAGGGGTGGTAGAATGGACAAAAGCACTGAAGAGTTCAAACCATCGAGAGAGAATGTGCTGGACTTTGTAGAGCTCTGTCTTATCTGTTTAGGGCCCCTATTTAGCCAAAAAAGGACCAATGGTACCAAAAAAGTAGAAGTTTCAAATATGTTATAATGGAAATAGAAAGAAAAATCAATGTTAAAGGCCTATTGAAATGATTTTTTTTTATTTAAACGGGGATAGCAGATCCATTCTATGTGTCATACTTGATCATTTCGCGATATTGCCATATTTTTGCTGAAAGGATTTAGTAGAGAACATCGACGATAAAGTTTGCAACTTTTGGTCGCTGATAAAAAAAGCCTTGCCTGTACCGGAAGTAGCTTGACGTCGCAGGTTGAAAGGCTCCTCACATTTCCCCATTGTTTACACCAGCAGCGAGAGGAATTCGGACCGAGAACGCGACGATTACCCCACTAATTTGAGCGAGGATGAAAGATTTGTGGATAAGGAACATGAGAGTGAAGGACTAGAGTGCAGTGCAGGACGTATCTTTTTTTGCTCTGAACGTAACTTAGGTACAAAGGCTCATTGGATTCCACACTTTCTCCTTTTTCTATTGTGGATCACGGATTTGTATTTTCAACCACCTCGGATACTATATCCTCTTGAAAATGAGAGTCGAGAACGCGAAATGGACATTCACAGTGACTTTTATCTCCACGACAATACATCGGTGAAGCACTTTAGCTACGGTGCTTGAATGCAGATAGAAACAAAATAAATGAGCCCCTGACTGGAAGGATAGACAGAAGATCAACAATACTACTATCAGGAGACACCGAACCAAACACTGGACCTGTAACTACACGGTTAATGCTGTGCCGCCTGTCGAAGCCTAGCAATGCTGTTGCTAACGACGCCATTGAAGCTAACTTAGCTACGGGACCTCGTCAGAGCTATGAAAAAAACATTAGCGCTCCACCTACGCCAGCCCTCATCTGCTCATCAACACCCGTGCTCACCTGCGTTCCAGCGATCGACGGCGCGACGAAGGACTTCACCCGATCATCGATGCGGTCGGCGGCTAGCGTCGGATAGCGCGTCTGCTATCCAACACAAAGTCCTACTGGTTGTGTTGCTGCAGCCAGCCGCTAATACACCGATCCCACCTACAGTTTTCTTCTTTGCAGTCTCCATTGTTCATTAAACAAATTTCAAAAGATTCACCAACACAGATGTCCAGAATACTGTGGAATTTTGCGATGAAAACAGAGCTGTTTGTATTGGGATACAATGTGTCCGAAGACTTCCGTTTCAACCATCGACGTCACGCGCAAACGTCATCATACATAGACGTTTTCAACCGGAAGTTTCGCGGGAAATTTAAAATTGCACTTTATAAGTTAACCCGGCCGTATTGGCATGTGTTGCAATGTTAAGATTTCATCATTGATATATAAACTATCAGACTGCGTGGTCGGTAGTAGTGGGTTTCAGTAGGCCTTTAATGCTACCAAATAAGAGGTCAAAGATTACAAAAAGCTCAGCATGGGCAGAGCAGTGATTTCCAGTAAAGTGCGAGTGGAAGATACTGACAAAAAGTACAAGACGGGCTCCGGAGAAATGTTCTACTTCGTGGACAAATGAAAGTGGAACTGCTTTGATTTATGATGGTGCTCTGTAAAAAAAAGAATGTTTACTGTCACCCATGTCTTTTGTTGAAAAGGACAGCCAAGTTAATTAGTTAGCTCGCGGCTCAACGGGTTTGAAATAAAAAAGTCGCGGCAGGAGGAAAATGGTAGGAAGTGGGCAGCCACAGAGAGACTGATGCAGGCCTTATAGTGCTGATATAGGCTGACCTGGCCTTTATGGTGAGCTACTCTCTGTACAAAAACAACCCATTATGCAAAATCTTAACAAGAAATATACACAAAGAAGAAAACTTATGAACAAGAACATGCTTTTCAGCTATTGGTTGTCTTTGGTTGTCAGCACTGATTTGTCATGGTGCCAGTAGGACTACGCTCCTTGTTCCAACCTTAATTAGCACTGTCATCACAGCTATTAAACGTCTGCCGCGGCTTCAAGCCTTCACAAATTATAAATGCTAATAAAAGTGGCAAAATATAGCTGCATTATTGTCTAGTTAAAAAGGTAGGAGTGTCATGATCTGATATTGGTATCGGATATCGGTCTGATATCCACCAAAAAACGTTGGATGCCAAGGATCAAAAACGTCAGATATTAGCCTTTGATATAAACAGTATAACCAATTCCAGCAGCAAGTTTCAAATTAGCCCCTCACATGTTTTATATTTATTTTCCTTACTGCACCAGAAATTAATGGAAACAATTTTCCTTTGTCAGTGGGTGTTAAAAGGGGTGTTTAAAGGGTTCATATTTTGGTGGTTTTTCTACATTTAAAACACTTCCTTGTGTCTACATAACATTAGGGCTGCAACAACTAATCGATTAAATCGATTAAAATCGATTATTAAAATAGTTGCCGATTAATTTAGTCATCGATACGTTAGATCTATGCTATGTGCATGCGCAGAGTTTTTTTGTTTTTTTTGTTTTTTTAATAAATACATTTTATTTTTTTTATTTTTTTTTTACTAAACCTTTATTTATAAACTGCAACATTTACAAACAGCTGAGAAACAATAATCAAAATAAGTATAGTGCCAGTATGCTGTTTTTTTTCAATAAAATACTGGATAGGATAGAAATGTAGTTTGTCTCTTTTATCCGATTATTAATCGAAGTAATAATCAACAGATTTATCGATTATCAAATTAATCGTTAGTTGCAGCCCTAAATAACATGTAATGGTGCTTTTTTTTATGGAAGTAGAATTGTCTTACATCAACCTATATATATCAATATGGGTTCCCTCCGGGTACTCCGGCTTCCTCCCACCTCCAAAGACATGCACCTGGGGATAGGTTGATTGGCAACACTAAATTGGCCCTAGTGTGTGAATGTGAGTGTGAATGTTGTCTGTCTATCTGTGTGGGCCCTGCGATGAGGTGGCGACTTGTCCAGGGTGTACCCCGCCTTCCGCCCGATTGTAGCTGGGATGGGCTCCAGCGCCCCCCGCGACCCCGAAGGGAATAAGCGGTAGAAAATGGATGGATGGATGGATATTAATACATATGCATATATTAATAAATATACAAATACAAATGTGATATACAAATAAATAAATAATTTGTAGAAATAAACGTGTATTTTTAAATATATTTTTGAGATTGGAAAATATATACAAATAAAATTTATAAATATAAAAATGTGACATACAAATAAATCAAGAATTTGTATAAATAAACATGTATTTGTAAATATATTTTTGAGATTTGAATATAAATATGCTTGATTTTGTATTTGTATTTGTATTGAATTTGCATATGTGGATCGCTTTTTCGCTTTTGTGTCGATGAGACATTCCTCCCACAAACCAGATGCACAAATAAATGTGACCTACACACTCCCCTGAACAACCAGCAGAGGGCTCTGCAGCCAGAGCGGTCTCGGTCATAGACATGGTCAGACACTGGCAAGCCAATCAGAGGCACACTAGGGAGGATCATATGATGATTGATATATGATGATGATTTGACACACATTGCACTGATAAGAGATCAGTATCTACATCAGGACAAGGTCATTAAACGGCATTGATACAATAAAGTAAGCAGCTAGCACGGTCTTTCAGATTAATTGGATAAATTAGCATTAACTAATACAACGCTAACGTTAGCAAGCTCAGGCCCGTTGTGCGTTCTCTTTGTAAAGACGTGGATTTTACCATGAATTGATTAACGTGGACCCCGACTTAAACAAGTTGAAACACTCATTCGTTTGTTACCATTTAGTGGTCAGTTGTACGGAATATATACTGCACTGTGCAATCTACTAATAAAAGTTTCAATAAATCAATCAATCAATCAAGATTGTTTTTGTGCAGAGAACAAGCATTTTGCATACAATGCATATAATGCTCTGTGACCGAGACCGCTCTGGCTGCAGTGCCCTCTGCTGGTTGTTCAAGGGAGTGTGTAGGTCACATTTATTTGTGCATCTGGTTTGTGGGAGGAATGTCTCATCGACACAAAAGCAAAAAAGCGATCCACATATGCATATTCAATATAAATACAAATACAAAATCAAGCATATTTATATTCAAATCTCAAAAATATATTTACAAATACACGTTTATTTATACAAATTATTTATGTATTTGTATGTCACATTTTTATATTTATAAATTTTATTTGTATATATTTTCAAATCTCAAAAATATATTTACAAATACACGTTTATTTCTACAAATTATTTATCACATATATCATATATCATATTTGTATATTTATTAATATGTATTAATATCATATTGATATATACAAGTTGATGTGAGACAATTCTACTTTCATACTTTTTTGGTCCAAATTTTGCATAGATTTTGTTTAACTGACCGTCTTCAAGCTGCTTTTTGACTGTCTCTTCAGAATGCGCCGTTTTGAGGGCGGTCTTATTTATTTGCCGAAATCCTTTTCCAGGTCAAGCCCCCTTCAACTGAGTCTCCACCTCGTCAGCCATGTTGTAGTTGTTAGCGATTACATATAGAGTCTACTGACTGATAAAAGATAGAACTATATGCTACTTTGTATTAGAAATTGAAACAGTGGAGGCTTTAGCATGTGCATGTACGAGTCAGTTTGCCACACATCAAGAGGGTAGAGAAAAATAAGGAACATATTGCCAAAAACAACTGGATAGAAAATTGCAAACACGCGCAAAGCTCTTCGGGTAAGCCTCTCCCAAAAATTTAGATATTCACTGTTGTAACTAAGGCAAAATACATCACTAAAGTCTCACATTCCAAAGGGTTCGTTTGGAGCAAGTTTGGAAGAAGGCAAGACTGTTTTTTAAATATTTCCACCATGCCTCCACAGTTTGATTTCACATTATCTGGACTTATGGGGATCCAAAATACACTAAAACAGGTAAGAAATGTACCTTTAAATGTACCTTGGTATAACCTGCAGAAATCCGGACTACAAATTAAGTAATACAAGTAGGTATGATTTGTGCAAATATCGTATCGGATTGAAATCGGTATCGGTCAATAGTTAAGGTTGCAAATATTATTGTATTGGAAGTTAAAAAGATGTACTGCAGCAACGACGCAACACTATACTACAATAGTATACGAAATATATTGTGTACTATATATTGTATACTACTATATCTCAGAGCAATTTGGTGGCAACACCGAAGGAAAGCGGAACAGTTCAATGATAAAGCATAGATACTGTACATTATAGACCTGTTTATAGAGTAAACATATTAAAAAACATATTTCCATATATCGGTTTGGATACACACATTTTACATAAAAAAAGAAACACTTTCTGATTGCAGTTTTTAAACAAAGTAAAAACAGCACTGAGCAACGGTTGCCGATTATCGCCAGACACAATAAGTTGCCATACATGGACTACCCAAAGTTTTGACGTGAGAAATGCAAAAGATCTCCTGGAAATCTCGGAACAGTACTAATATTTATTGTTCCCAATTTTTTTTATATTGTTCCCAAGATTTAGGAGTGGCATAAAAATTAAACCAGGGATAATACGCTAAAAACACACCAAACTCGTGATACGGTACTTTTTCATTTCCATAAGTCTGACGAGTTGGCAAGGTAGGACAATATAATCTAAAATAAAATGTCCGATCTTGCTTCTGCAAAAAAACAACGAGAAAACTTGCAATGCTTGCTGTTTTAACGGTTATCCAAAAAGACTATTGTAAATACCGGACTATAAGCCACTACTTTTTTCCTACACTTTGAATCCTGCGGCTTATAAGACGGTGCGGATAATTTATGTATTTTTCTTAGCTGACGGCCATTGTAAAACTAGTTTGAAAAAAAAACAAAGCAAATACAATGAGAAGGTGTTTTAAGTGTTACACAGCGCCATCCTTTGGACGATTTCGCTCACTGCAGGTGCTGCAGTGTCCTTCTATTAAGTCCTTTCAACTGATAATAGGAGTGCCGTTCAGTCTCCTAGCTGCCCATACCTTTATGTATTCTTCATTCATTACTTCAAGCAACGTCTGTAAGTTTTAAAATGCAACTAAAACTGTTTATAATTACTAAACCGTCCCATATGTTATGTCTGTTGGAGTGTTTTTATGCATATTTGCACGTACTATCGTGATGTAATGACGCCAGCGTCGTTAGCATTATTTAATATGCTAACACGCTTACGAGTGTCTGTGATAGTTTTATTAACTTACAACGGCATTCTTTTTGTATTGTTTCAGTTTCACAAATCCCTCAGTAAATTTACCAAAACATCACCCTGGAGTTTTTGAGTCTGTTTAGCTGATTGCAGAGCTACCTTAGTGGGTTTTGTTTTATCAGCCGTTTTATTTTACACTGTTTGGAAACAATTTAAGGTGTGTAAATAAACATTTATAGAATATGTTTGTGTAAATAATTTCGCAACACACACACATATATATACATTATATATATATATATATATATATATATATATATATATATATATATATATATATATATATACACACATACACACACACACACACACACACACACACACACACACACACACACACACACACACACACACACACACACACACACACACACACATGCGGCTTTTAGTCTGGTGCAGCTAATATATGGAAGAATATTTTTCCCAAAAATGTTGTGGGTGCTGCGAATATAGTCCAGAAAATATGGTAATTTAAGTATTTCAAATTAGCTTTTCATGCCCAAAGTGCTTTTTAGACATTTTATAGATATATTTTTATAGATTTATTGCAATGCAGATGTGCTCTCGTGTCACTTCATATCTAAAGAAGAAGACTGATCAGGACGGTTGGTGAGTGTACACCAATAGTGCTTTAATTGTGTCTCTAATAACACGGAACAGACATGTGTGTGCCAATCTGATGGGCATTATGAATGAGCATGTTCAGTGGAAGGCTCAGACTCCCAAAATGCAACACGGAACGACACAGGAAGTCCTTCATACCGACAGCCATCAGACTGTATAATGCATATGCTCTATTTGACTGTACTTGAATGTATAATAGACTGTATTTATAGTATTCATGTGTGAATAATACTGTATAATAGACTGTATTTATATTATTCACATGTAAAAAATACCTACGTGTTTATTGTTTATTGTGAGCGAACTGTGGTGCTGAATTTCCCCCAGGGATCAATAAAGGACTTTCTATTCTATTCTATTCTATTAATTGATGTGACTGCCGCCAAAGTCATACGACAACACCACTTATACAAACCACAATTATCAAAAAGCAACAGATTTGCAATTAAAATTGCCAATCAAATCAGGACAAAGAGATTCCTAACCCTATCTTAAAACTATGAATAGTAATTACCTTTCAAACGTTGTGTATTGTACTTTAAATAGTAAGGACTAAAGTAGTAGGAAAATAATCAAGAGATATTGTGACTGAGTTATTTACAACACCGCCTACTTAACGCTCAGCAGGGAACACGTTAAAGAAAATAATACCAATATTTCCTCTTAACAGATCCGGTGGAAGCAACTCAATGCACATTCTGGGTTCTGCTGTACAGACAAAGGAGAGCAATAATAGATGACTAAAGTGACTACAGTGCTTTTATGATGGCTTGCATTAATCTGCCCCACTTTGAACACATTTGTCCAGTCGCTCCTAAATTTTATGATCCAGGTCTGTCGTTTTAAAAGGAAAAATATCGACAAATGTATTCAGCGTACTGCGGATATGACTGCTTATGCAGCAGTGACGCTAAATATTATCCAGACACATTTTCTATTTTTAATCCTGTGCATTGACTTTGGATCACTAAAAAATAAGAAAAAGGTAAAAAAAAATAAATGATTTTGAACAAATTATTTTCATTTCCAAAAAGTGCAAAACAAAAACATCAGATAAGGCTGGAAACCAGAGACACACACACACACACACACACACACACACACACACACACCATTATAACATATTTTATAAAAAAACAAAAACCAGTGAAGTTGACACGTTGTGTAAATCGTAAATAAAAACAGAATACAATGATATTTCAAATGCTTTTCAACCTACACTACCGTTCAAAAGTTTGGGGTCACCCAAACAATTTTGTGGAATAGCATTCATTTCTAAGAACAAGAATAGACTGTCGAGTTTCAGATGAAAGTTCTCTTTTTCTGGCCATTTTGAGCGTTTAATTGACCCCACAAATGTGATGCTCCGGAAACTCAATCTGCTCAAAGGAAGGTCAGTTTTGTAGCTTCTGTAACGAGCTAAAATGTTTTCAGATGTGTGAACATGATTGCACAAGGGTTTTCTAATCATCAATTAGCCTTCTGAGCCAATGAGCAAACACATTGTACCATTAGAACACTGGAAAGATAGTTGCTGGAAATGGGCCTCTATAGATCTATGTAGATATTGCACCAAAAACCAGACATTTGCAGCTAGAATAGTCATTTACCAAATCAGCAATGTATAGAGTGTATTTCTTTAAAGTTAAGACTAGATTAAAGTTATCTTCATTGAAAATAAGGACATTCAAGTTTGGGGTCACATTCAATGTGACCCCAAACTTTTGAACGGTAGTGTATATTCAATTGAATAGACTGCAAAGACAAGATACTTAACGTTTGAACTGGAAAACTTTGTTATTTTTTGCAAATATTAGCTCATTTGGAATTTGATGACTGCAACTTGTTTCAAAAAAGCTGGCACAAGTGGCAAAAAAGACAGACATTTCAGGAATGCTCATCAAACACTTATTAGGAACATCCCACAGGTGAACAAGCTAATTTAGAACAGATGGTAAAGCAGCTTCCATGAAATGCTCAGTCATTCACAAGCAAGGATGGGTCACCCCTTTTTGAACAAACGCGTGAGCAAATTGTCCAACAGTTTAAGAAAAACATTTCTCAACGAGCTATTGCAAAGCATTTAGGGATTTCACCATCTCAATCTGTAATATCATCAAAAGGTTAAGAGAATCTGGAGAAATCACTGCACGTAAGCGATGATATCACGGACCTTCGATCCCTCTGGCAGTACTGCATTAAAAAACGACATCAGTGTGTAAAGGATATCACCACATAGGCTCAGGAACACTTCAGAAAACCACTGTCAGTAACTACAGTTCGTCGCTACGTCTGTACGTGCAAGTTAAAACTCTACTATGCAAAGCGAAAGCCATTTACCAACAACACCCAGAAATGCCGCCAGCTTTGCTGAATGGGAAACAATTCCAACTGAAACGCTTCAAAAATTGGTCTCCTCAGTTCTCAAACGTTTACTGAGTGCTGTTAAAAGGAAAGGCCATGTAACACAGTGGTAAAAATGCCTCTGTGCCATCTTTTTTGCAATGTGTTGCTGCCATTAAATTCTAAGTTAATGATTTGCAAAAAAAAATGAAGTTTCTCAGTTCGAACATTAAATATCTAGTCTTTGCAGAATATTCAATTGAATATAAGTTGAAAACGATTTGCCAATCATTGTATTCTGTTTTTATTTACGAATTACACTACATGCCAACTTCACTGGTTTTGGGTTTTGTAAAAACCTTGGTCATTCCATTCAATGGATGACAAATCTTAGTTGCAATCAAAGCCATATTGTTTGTACTTTAGCCCTGGTCTTGTCTGAACAACAATACCAGTTCAACTTAGAGATCAAAATCCCTGTGAAATGTTGCTGCTGGCAACACCTGTCTACTGTATGCACAGTTTTCAGAATGAGGGAGAGGGGAAATTATATAAATAGAATGATAAATAAACAAATGGACTTCTTGGGCCCCAAACATTGTTTTGTTTTTTATTATGTTATTGTTCATTTTCATTATTTACATTTATTATCATTCACTCCATCCCAACAAAAGATGTATTGTACTGCAATTATACTTAACGTGAATATTAAGAGGACGGTGACTGGTACCCTAGCACCTCCAAAACCCTCAAATCTAAACTCCAAACATCTCAGAACAAGCTAGTCAGGTTACTTCTAGACCTCCACCCCAGATCCCACCTCACTCCTACCCACTTCTCTAAAGTGGGCTGGCTCAAGGTGGAGGACAGAGTTAAACAACTTGCACTGAGCCTAGTCTATAAAATCCGCTACACCTCCCTGATACCGAAGTACATGTCAAACTACTTCCTTAACGTAAATGACCGCCATAACCACAACACCAGGGGGTGCTCCACTAACCACGTTAAACCCAGATTCCGAACTAACAAAGGTCTTAACTCATTCTCTTTCTATGCCACATCAATGTGGAATGCGCTCCCAACAGGTATAAAAGAAAGGGCATCTCTATCCTCCTTCAAAACCGCTATAAAAGTTCACCTCCAGGCAGCTACAACCCTAAACTAACACCCTCCCCGGATTGCTAATAATCAAATGTAAACAATCAAATGCAGATTCTTTTTCTTATGCCTTCTGATCTCTCTCTCTCTCTCTCTCTCTCTCTCTCTATGTCCACTACTTGATGTCCATATCCCCACCCCCCCACCCCACCCCCCCTCCACACTCCTGATTGTAAATAATGTAAATAATTCAATGTGATTATCTTGTGTGATGACTGTATTATGATGATAGTATATATGATAGTATATATCTGTATCATGAATCAATTTAAGTGGACCCCGACTTAAACAAGTTGAAAAACTTATTCGGGTGTTACCATTTAGTGGTCAATTGTACGGAATATGTACTTCACTGTGCAACCTACTAATAAAAGTCTCAATCAATCAATCAAAGCATGTTTTTAATCCTGAGTTGTTTTTTTTACACACAAATCAGTATTTTTCTTTCAGCCATCTGGGAGGCAACTAGTACTGTATAACCACAAGCTCGAGGGTGGATCGATATTTCTGACTGATCAAGTCTCTAAATTAAATCTTTAACTCGACAGTACACAATATATCAAAGTCAGGTTTGTAACTAATTACTTTCACTTATAACCTGCGGGAACTGTGCTGTTTAACTCTCTACTGACTACAGTCCATTGCTCCTATAACCTTTCATGACTAATCAGTGCTGACCTATGGAAAACTTGTATGTAGGATAAATATATGTTTATGAGTGCACGTCTCACTCTCAAGCAAACATCCTCACTAATGGCGTTTACATCCGCAGGGTATTTCACGTTCAAGTTCATCATCCTGGGAATTTTGACTGGTGCGGTGCTGTTGCCTTCAATTGCAGCCATTAGCAGATGCACTTCAACAGAATGGAAATTAGCAGATTTGAACAGTTTGAGAAGGATGAACACACATTTGCGAACAGGGTGTTTTTCAGGTCAAAAACATAACTTTTAAAACATTGCACATGTCTAGAATGCTTAGCAGTGTGCGGGTAAGAACCACTTTTCAAAGTGTGAGGGACAGTCCATCTTCATCTACAAGACCTAACGAGGCCTAGGCTCTTGTTGGCTTTATACTTTCATTTGACAAGCTCCTACATCTATGTGAATGAGGCGACCATTTTTTAAACATTAGTTCAGTAGTGGTACCTCAGTTTTCGTTCGTATTACGTTCCGAAATGTCGTACGAAAACTGAAGCTGAAACTTTTCCCATACAAAATTTGCAAACCCAATAATCCGTTCTAGACACCCAAAAATATGTAACACAAAACACATTTAATAGAGATTAATTTAGGATTTACCCTATATTGCCAAGATACCTGTGGCGGTGGGAGCGTGGTTACCATGACGTCATCGTATAATTTGCATATTTTGCAAATTTGATTTTCTTTAAAATAGGCTCAAAAATGTACACATACATTTTAAAACAAATCTGTGTTATTATTAATTAGTATTAACTAGGGATATCCGATAATGGCTTTTTGCCGATATCCGATATTCCGATATCGTCCAACTCTTAATTACAGATACCGATACCAACCAATACCGATATATACAGTCGTGGAATTAACACATTATGCTTAATTTGGACAACCAGGTATGGTGAAGATATATATATATTTTTTTAATTAATAAAATAAGATAAATAAATTAAAAACATTTTATTGAATAAAAAAAGAAAGTAAAACAATATAAAAACAGTTACATAGAAACTAGTAATTAATGAAAATGAGTAAAATTAACTGTTAAAGGTTATTAGTGGACCAGCAGCACGCACAATCATGTGTGCTTACGGACTGTGTCCCTTGCAGACTGCATTGATATATATTGATATATAATGTAGGAACCAGAAATATTAATAACAGAAAGAAACAACCCTTTTGTGTGAATGACTGTGAATGGGGGAGGGAGGTTTTTTGGGTTGGTGCACTAATTGTAAGTGTATCTTGTGTTTTTTATGTTGATTTAATAAATTTTTTTTAAAAAGAATAAAAACGATACCGATAATTTAAAAAACGATACTGATATTTTCCGATATTACATTTTAAAGCATTTATCAGCCGATAATATCGGCCTGCCGATATTATCGGCATCTCTAGTATTAACATATTTTATATGATATGGTGTTGCTATATTTTCAATTATTGCTGCTTATTGTACAATGTACTTTGTTGAGAATTTTTCAAGTGACTAAAGACTAAGTGACTTTTTCTTTATTAAAAACTGGCAAAAAATCTAGCATCTTTTTCTGGTGTTATTATAGACTGTACTCTCGTTTAGAGACTCTAGCTCTGTTTCTTGATTTCCGCAACCAAGAGCGAGCTGCAGCGAGCATGACGTCACACTTGCTTCGCGCTGCTGCTCCAGTTGGACTTTCTCTCCTTAAAAGCTGACACTGTTCTTTTAATATTGGCACATTTTGTAGCTCGCTGTCTGCAGGTATATCTGGGATACATTAAAGTTATGTCAACATCGCAGTCATGCTGATTATGCTCCAGACAATGTCTTGTTTACGTCATCACATCTTCCGGTTTCAGCAGCCACATTTTTGGTGCATCACTAGTCAATAGAGCTCAGATATTTTTTTCATACTGTAACGACCTGCTGCTGGTAATGTTTTTTGTTTGTGTGGTTCCGATTTGATGTTCATACCTCCCATGTTTGCAAACACACCGTCCGTGCCTGAAAGCTGAAGGTAAAAAAAACAACCTTATTGTCAAGGTGTGGTGGCTATGATTTTGCCGTGGGCATTAGTTACATTAAGGGGAAACCGTGGAATTATACTTTTGCCAGAGGTGGGTATGCGCTCCATTTACTAAGTTACATTTACTAAGGTAACTATTTGGATAAATTGTGCGACCCCAAAAGGAACAAGCGGCAGAAAATGGATGGATGGATTGTGTTCAAGTAGTTTTTGTGCAACTTTTACTCCGTTACATTGAGTTTCATCCTGATCGCTACCTTTATTTTAATGTATTTATTACTGCTTGCAAATATGTATTATTTAGGCTTGTTAGAGATATTTTTTCCAGCGGGCTCGGTCACATGACTCTTTTTCACCCAATCCAACGTAAGCACGAGTGACTTTTGACACCATTTCACAAATCAAAGGAAGCCTTGTTTCCCTCACAAACAAAAAAAAAAGAACAGCTATATCATTGACTATCATCTGGGTTATTGGAAATGTTCACATTTCAGCCTACAAAAAACACATTGCCGTAAGATGTGGCTGTTTTATATTTTAGCTGCATTTATGTTAACATTTGCCCTTCTATGACATCATAAGTGACTGTAAAATGTGTTCTTTTGTGGTACATGATGTAGTCTCTCTCGGTCTCTCACATGCAGAGTACAGTTGGTGTGTATTAATACTGTAACTATAAACGGTAATAATGATAACCGAGGTAAAACTCCCAACGGTTAGACTGTGTGTGAATATGAGGTATAATGTAAAGCCCTTTGGGTATCACTCCAGGTATAGTAAAGCGCTATATAGATACAGATCATTAAAACAGATAAAACACAATCAGTGAAGCATAAGAAACACAAAACATGCAAAATAGTGGGTTTTCTAACAATGTGTCTACTTTTTTTAGAAATAATACTTGGTCATAATACTTTGAGAACATTCAACAATACTGCAATAATGAAAACCGTGATTATTTTGGTCATGATAACCACGATATAAAATGTAAATTTTGTTAAGTCCCTTGGAATTACCATTAAGAAATAGCTACTACACAAATCAGAAGTTACTTACCAGTTACTCAGCACTTAAGTAGTTTTTCACTGAATACTTACTCTCACTCAAGTACTTATTTGAAGGAATACTTTTTACTTTTACAATTACTCTAAAGCAAGGGATGTCCAAAGTGCAGCCCTAAGTTTTTTTGTTTATTTTCATTGGCCCAAGACATTATACGGACAAAACAAAGTGCCAGGTGAGAACATTACACAGGAAAAAAAACTAAGGAAAAAATGGAACTGGCTCATTTTCCCGCCCAAAATAGTATCTGAAAACCACCTGTACTTCTTACTGTACAGTATATGGTCTTTACGATTTCTGTGCGTACTGTCATGATAAACATGTGAACAAATGTGTTGAAATATTTGGTAAGTTTTTCCAGTGTGCTTAAGAACTCAAAATGGTTTTAGTTGGCAAAATAATAATAATAGCATTAGTAAAAAATAATATTGACATGAAAAAATATCAAGAGGGTTAAATTAGAACACCATCTTTATAGTGATGTTAAATGTTCCTTTACCCATTCATTCATTTGTTTATATGTACTTTGCAATGATTTTTGTATGTAAAACTCAGGTGGGTAGAGTAAGAGTAGTTTTTTCCAGCGAGGGCTACATACACTAAAATTAAAGGATGCGAGGTACACTTTGATACATTTTGTAAATCAAAGATATCGAAAACAATAGAACATACAGTATGTCAATCAATGTATGCTAAGCTTCTGAAGAAAACGTCCACATCTTACTTAACGTTGTGTTATATGTAACAAATCAAATTTGGGTAATATCTAATTTAACCCTCTTGATATTTTTATATGTCAATATTATTTTTTACTGAGTTTTACATACAAAAATAATTGCAAAATACATATAAACAAATGAATGAATGGGTAAAGGAACATTTAACATCACTATAAAGATGACGTTGAGCTGAGAGTGACGAGGGAAGGGGAGCGCTATGTTGATGCCACATTCAAAATTAATTACAATTTATTATTTAAATTAAATTCTCTCACTTTCTCTAGCAAACTGCAGGCACTTGCAAGTTTATTTTGGGGTCATGGTCGGTCGGACTTAAAAAAAAAAGTCACAGAGGAAGACTAAGTCAACAAACGAGAGTCTTTGCTTGGGCACTTGATTCCGCGGAATAATACGGACTAGTTTGTTTTACGCACAATGTCTGGCCGTACAGTAACCAAAACAGCATATAAACACAACATTTTGGTGAAAATGTTCGCCAAATAAATGAAACACACGAAAAGTGGGCCGTACAAAAACCGAGGTACCATTGTAAATAAATGAATAAAAAATCTTCAAGGAACAATTAAAATACGTCAACATCTCATTACAATTTTTACATACATAATTTCACTGCTGCATGGGTCTCTCTCCTCTGAAGCTTGTGAATCCAAAGAGCATGCATTTCGTGAAAAGACGTACATAATGTATATCCCGGCACGTGAGCAGTGCCTTTGTGGGCCACACAGTTGTACAGCTGTGTGCCAGGCCCCGACCCAATACCCACGTGACCCAACAACAATGATGTAACAACAATGACAGGGCTCCGAGTCTGTCATTATAGCGTTGTCTTTGAGAAAAAAAACATATAGAGCACATGCAACGATACAGGCATCACAAAATCTGAAATGGCACTCGCCCTTAAATCTTTATATGTGTCAGACTCAGCTCTCATCTAATAAAAAGGTTACAGTTATTAGCAATAATACAACACCCTTTTTTGTTTTTGTTTTTAAAACACATTTCAAATTCACCTCAAAAAACTGTGCCATAGTACCGCACCCAATACATAGAAATATAATTTGGAGACCGCCAAAAACAAACTTGTGATCTCAATCCATGTTGATCCAGGATGACTTGCAGCTGGTGATGAAAAATGTGCTGCAGCCACAACAAAATCAACAGTCTCCTATTTTCCTTCTTCCACTGCAATACTGGCAGATGAAACATGTTTGTCTTGCAAACATGTACACTCTCTGCAGACCTTACAAACAGGTTTGAAAACAAACAGGATTTGAAAACCCCTTATCAGTAACTGAGGGAATGCAAATACCAAGCGGAACTGATGATGAATGACGTGGCTACTGTTCCGCTAATGCAAATAAAAGGGTAATGCCGGCCTTTGTCGAGGTTTCTGCGAAGAAAAACAGTCTAAGAGTTTTTTTCCAGATTGCACACGTACAAGCCTTCACGTAAAAACATTGTCATTTCTTCATGCTCGACATTCACAGTCACTGAAGGTTGTCTAATTGGTTGGTATGTACAGTACTAGAGGTATAGCATTACCTGTCGATGTCTTAGGTGTAGTGATTTATGTCATGCTTTAAGTATAATTGCTGTCAAACGATTTAATTTTTTTATCAGGACAAATCACATTTTTGAATTTGGATTAATCATGATTAATCACAGATTGGCCTAGTGGTTAGAGTGTCCGCCCTGAGATCGGTAGGTTGGAGTTCAAATCCCAGCCGAGTCATACCAAAGACTATAAAAATGGGACCCATGACCTCCCTGCTTGGCACTCAGCAACAAAGGGTTGGAGTTGGGGGTTAAATCACCAAAATGATTCCTGGGCGCGGCGCCGCTGCTGCCCACTGCTCCCCAAGGGGATGGGACAAATGCAGAGGACAAATTTCACTACATCTAGTGTGTGTGTGACAATCATTGGTACTTTAATCTTTAATCTAATTACTCGCTTGCACAATTTCAGATAACTAAAAAAAAAAGACCCTAATATTTAGAGTGGACACAACGCAATGTTTATCAGGAACACCTTTGAAATGATTAACTTGACCGTTATTAATTTGCCTAAAACTTGGTAACAGTTTTATCTTAAAGGGGAACTGCACTTTTTGGGGAATTTTGCCTATCGTTCACAATTATAATGAAAGACATGACGACGGATGGATTATTTTGAATGTGTTCTAAATATTAAATCAATGCGATCAAAGGTCTGCTTACAGCTGAGCCTGTGGGAGGTCCTCTATTCCGCCCATAAAATACAATAAATAACCATTCAAAAAGCGCCAACAATACTCCATTTACATTTTGAACTTGAATATTAACCAAGTATTAGCGATATTGTTATTGTAAGCGCTAACGCAGACAAACTACAGCAGCACCGTGATCCCAAGCTGGAGTACAATTTCAACATGACCGAAATATTTTGAGGCGTTTCCTTGTTCCCTGTAAGTTTATTCGAGATCATAAACCATGCCTCTCACCAGGATAGCAGAAGGCTCAGGACGTATTCCAACAAGTTGGTACACTTCGACAGCCGATTAAGACACTGAAATGGTACGAATGACACGAAAAGATGTTCGGTTTTACCCCCATTTTCTTTGTGAGGATTATGAGTCATTCTTCATCTAAACAGGAATATAGCAGTCGGCATCCTAATGACAGCAGACCTTGTACAGTTGGTGATGTGTCATGTTTTTTGGCTCTCATCAAGTCTGCAGTGAGTAGAAACCACTGATGTGTTTAAAAAGTGTTTTTAATTAACGCGCCACGTATGCCTAAAATAACTAAAATCCGTAAATATTAAATGTTATTATAAATGTGCCTGTTATTACATTACATGTATACTTACATCATGTGTATAAAACATTCATGGAAGTGTTTGGATGTTTTCTTAAGGGCTTTATAGGTAGAATAGAGAGGCTCCGATAGGCTCCATTGTAAGTGGACTTTTGATCACATTTATTTAACATTCAGAATGCATTAAGAAAAAAAACATCCATCATGTCTCTCATAATAATTGTGAATGATAGGAAAACAATTCCGTAGTTCCTGGTTGTCGGCCGCATGGACTGGGGGGGATGTCCGGGCCCTCTACTCCTCCTACTTATAGCACACACAGTCACACAAATATAGGACTTTGGGGGATTGTCCTGCGGGGAGGCATGGCGGGGGGTTGAGGATGCCTCCTATGGGGCTCCGGTCCTCCTGTCTTGTCCCCTGCTCGGCCATCCCTCAATCTTAGCTGCATATTAGACACTTAGGATTTGGAGGGCTCGGCTTGGTTGGGACCCACCAAGACCTTGATGTCCCCCAATTTTAATCGCATTATTAGTTCCCACAAGCATACATATCTCACTCACGCTACAGTACACGCATCAATAGGGACTGGAGGTCGGCTGTAATGGCTGACCTCCTAATTTTAACTACACAGTAGACACTCTGGGGGCCTTGTACACATGCATGTGGGGGGGTTGGGGTTCGGCGCACCCCTCATTGCCTCGTCGGCCGGCGCGGATTCCGGGGACTGCGTTCTGGTGGCCTGCCAGGCTTTTATTAATTTATTATTATTATTATTTTTGTATTTTTTTTTATGTGTATATATGTGTATGTATATATATATATATATGTGTGTATGTGTGTATGTATGTATGTATGTGTATGTGTATGTATGTGTATGTATATATGTATATATATATATTTTTATTTTATTTTATTTTTTATTTGTGTGTGGCGTCGCGCGGGTCTCGCTTCCTGTTGGGTGGGGTCCGTGCCCGTGTGGCCCGACCTTGCGCGGTGGGGTCTCTGTTGGCGACTTGATGTGGTGGCGGCGCGGCGCCCGTGTCTGGTCTGAATACTGTGTCTCGGTTGTTTGGGCGGTGGTGTGTTTGTGCGGGTTTGGGTTGGGGTGGTGGGGTCTTTTGGCGGGGGGGGGGTGTTGGTGTCTCTTGTTTGCGTGTTGGCGTTTGGGCTTGCTGGCGGGCTGGCGCTGGCTGGTATCTGTGATCCTGTTGGCGTGTGGTTGCCGGTCGCGGTTTATTTTTTGATCGCTTTGATTTGATTGGGTGGTGCTGGCTGTCTGTGGGTGTTGTGGCTGCTGTTTCTGCTGCCGTTTGTTTGTGGTGTGGGCGCCCGTGGCTGCTGGGTCTGGTGCAGGGGGGTGGCTGATGTTGTGACTGGTGGCAGCGCGCGCGCGTGGTGGTTGTCGGGGCTGACAAACTGTGTATGTGTATGTGTGTGTGTGTATGTATGTTTGTATGTATGTATGTATGTATGTATGTATATATATGTGTATGTGTATGCATGTGTATGTGCGTGTATGTGTACATGTGTATGTTTTTGTGTATGTATATATATATGTATGTATATTTCTGGGGGTACGTTCTGGGCCTGCCTGTCGGGTGGGGGTCGGCGCCTCAGGCTACTGCATCCGGACTGCGTGTCTGGAGCTCCTGGGTCCCGCCGTCCATCCCTTCCGGGTGGCCGTCTTGGTTGGGGCCTGCTGGGTCTGGTCCCCGCGTCTACTGTGGTGGCTTGGTGCTGCAGGGTATCCTGAGGTGCTGCGAGTCGGCCAGTTGTTGGGGTAGCGACCTTGTGTGTCAGCATGTCTGTGATCTTCTTTTAATTCTTTTTTTATTTATTTATTTTTTTTAAATTTTTTTTTATAAATAGATTTAATTATTTATTTATTTATTTTTTTCCCCTTTTTAAAAAAAATATATTTTATTAATATTATTATTATTATTATTATGTATTTATTTATTTTATTTATTTATTCCCCTACCTCGGGGGGGGGACTCGGCGGGGCGGTTGCTGGTTGTTCCATCTCCATCGTTGGGGTCCCTGCGGGTGGGGTGGGTGGTTCCTGTGGCCCCGTGCTGGGTGGTCCTGTGGCGGCCGGCTTGGGTGGGGTGGCCGTGGGCTGGCCTCGCCGCGCTCTCCGGGGGTGGGGGGGGGCTCGTGGGGGCCCTGTTGCCGGTGGGGCGGGGGCGGTCTTCCCGTCCGGTTGCGGGGGGTCTCCGGGCCCCTCGGGCGGGGCGTCCCGCCTTTCTGTCCGTGTGGGGTGTGGTCTCTCGCTGGCTTGGGGTCTGGCTGCCCCCTGTTTTTCTCGTGCCTTGTCCTCTGCCGGGTGCGTCTGTCTGCGGCCTGCTGCTGGCCCTTGTGGGCGGCACGGTGGGCCAGGCTCTGGGGTTCCTGTCGCTGTCCGGCTTGGCTGCGTGGGGGCGGTGGCCCCTGGTTCCCTGGGCACCACACCTACTGTTTGTGGGATGGGCTCTCGGGGAGGCTGGGGCCGTACTCTGGCTCCCGCACACACTGGGAGTCAAATGTATTGTACATGCAAATTCACATATACTCACACACATACATACACACATACATAGGTACCTACGCTCCCACATACATATACAAATAAATACAGTTCATATTTACACACTCAAAGTTCGTACATCCACACGCACATTCATTATACAAACATACTGTATACACATACTGTACATATACATTCACTGTAAAAACATACATATACACATACTGTACATATACATTCACTGTACAAACACACACATACACATACTACACATACATTCACTGTACAAACACACACATACATATACTGTACATATACATTCACTGTACAAACACACATTTACACATACTGTACATATACATTCACTGTTCAAACACACATACTGTATACACATACTGTACATATACATTCGCTGTACACACATATACACATACTGTACATATACATTCACTGTACAAGCACACATACACATACTGTACATATACAAGTACATATGCACACATACACTCATGCACATAATCACGTTTCATCAAACATATATTAACGTTGTTGCCCTAGGATAAACTGGGTATAACACATGGCACACTGACAAAGCTTAACCTATTGTTACTATAACAATCTACAAGGTTAAGGTTGCTTCTCTTTCTTCCCCTCCATTTTTCTGCATTCTTTCGTATCTCAAGTTATCATTACGTATATGTATTGTTGCATTTGAACAATTGTATTGTTGATAATAAAGGTAAAGTACTGGTATTGTTTTTTATCAATAGCACTATTTCTATTGGTATTCATATTGCTCCATTTTTAGTGTAATAATGCTCATTGTCATTTCTGTATTTTTTTTTTTTTTTTTTAATTTTCGCTAACTGCTTATTTGCTATTACTTTTACCATCATATTTGTACATGTCGTATTTGCTGATGTTGCTCTGTTGTTGTTGTTGTTGTTGTGTTTGCTGTTGTTGTTTTTGTCTCTCTGTCTAATCCCCCTCTTGTCCCCACAATTCCCCCCTCTGTCTTCCTTTTTCTCTCTTTCTATCCCCTCCTGCTCCGGCCCGGCTGCACCAAATGATAATATAAATACATTTAATAAAGTCAAAATACAAGTAAGGCAACAAGAGAAGTATCCTACACTTCTCTTTTGTAAAGTAAATCTGAACAGCCGATATGGGCATCTACATCTGCTATATGATTTGCCCGAGAAGCTGGGCAGGACATTTAAAAAAAAAAAAAAAAAAAAAAAAAAAAAAAAAAAAAAAAAAAAAAGAAAGAAAAAAAAAAAAAAAAAAAAAAAAAAAAGGAAAACAATTCCAAAAAAAGTGCAGTTCCCCTTTAAGTCCAGTTGGACTTTTGAACAATCAAAGTCTCCTCACTCTTCTTTGACATATGTGCTTTGACCTAATCACTAACCTTTTAGCAACCTTTGTGGCCATTCATGTAACCATCCACAGTTAAGGTAGAGGATGTGTGGTCAAAATAAGTTGTGCCATTAATCTGTGTATATGCATAATTAATGCATTCATCTTTGTGATTAATCCCATGAGTTCACTGATTATTTTTGACATCCCCAACATGTCAATGTTTCCTATACGGTCATTTGTAGTGATGTGCGACACCACTGAAAGTAGTTTCCACCAATCGCGTTTCACTAAGACAAGATCTCAATTATTTAGTAATCGTGTGTGTTCCTGTTAAAGATATACATTATCTCAAAAATAACTAAAATATCAAACGTATCAATATTTTGATTTGAGAATCGATATTAGAGCATAAAGATCTGGTATTGGCGGTATCGATATTTCGGTACCGATCCGCCCATCACTAGTCATATGTGGCAGGCCGCCACAAATATATTTTAGATTTGGCGCTACTCATTGGCACATATTATAATGCACCTGTTCAGCCAGAGAATAAGAAGACTGAGCAGGACAGGCCCGTGCTGCGAGCTTAGCGACTTTGTCTCTGTATTAAGCGATTAATCAGACCCTTGTAGATCAGGGGTCTCCAACCAGTAGCTCCTGAACTATTGTTAGCTTGTGAGCTACCAGTGGCTTGCCAGGTTATTTTGAGTAGCTCCTCAAATGATCAAATAAATGCACGCTGAAATATAAGATACAGAACAAAATGTTTTAAATACAAAATGTGGGTTGTGGATACAAACATCTTGCTAGTGTTCCAGCAAAACAAGCGTATTTCCTTTGTTTGGATTGAACTAACTCTGAAAATAAACGTTACAAAAATGAGTATCCCTCGGCCACTTTTATTTTGTAAAAGTAGCTATTGGAAGAAAAAAAGATGGAGACCCCTAATATAGATACTACTGTATTTTCCGCTATTTTTGTTACCCAAGGTTTGAACCCTGCGGTTTATACAAAAATGTGTTTAATCTATGGATTTTTCTTGGCTAACGGCTAAATTATTGAATGGATTAAGCAAAGAAATCAAACAATGTACATAAAGATCCATTTTGAGAAACTGTTCAAACTCAAAGTGTTTACAAAGTACAAGAATCATGAATCCTGATAAACATATTGAACCTTAATAAAAAAGGAGAAATAAAGAAATCAATTAGTTTAGTCTTTTGTTTGATCAGCCATTTTACTGCCGAGTTCCAGGCACTATTTGAAAACAATTAAGGTATGTAAATAAAGACTTGTAAAATCTGTCTATGTAAATAACAAATTTCACAACGTACCGGTATATATCTGCGGCTTATAGTCCGGTGCGGCTAATTAATGGAATTTATCTTTTATTTTTTTCAAAACGTAATGGGTGCACCTTACATACCAGTGCGGCATAGAGTCCGTAAAATATGGTCCTTTTCAAAAAAGCGACTTATGAGAAATCTAGCAAGGAGACTTTTGGCAAAGGAAATGAATGCACTGATTGCTCTTGACAAGAAGCAGCGAGGGCAGCTGTGGGCCATTTCCACATTTAAAAGCGCTCACAGATGGCTGCACCTTGTGATATTGAAAAAACAACAAGAAAATGAAACAAAAAAGGAAAGTTCATGAATAGTTCTTAAGAGATTTGTTTTGCTGTTCATATTTGTACTTACTTTTTGAAACTGCCTCATGAGCAATTATGCCATTTTTATGATTGCATCGTTATGTGAATAGACTGCAGTCCTATATGAAACGACCATATACCGGTAGCATACTACCAAATTGTTTAGTATGAGATGAATAACAGCGCTACAAGCTGTTAATTGATGCTGCACTTTAACTATGAATTAATTTTACTTTACTAAAAATAAAATAATTCTAAACTATTTAAACTAACTGTTGCACTTTCTTAAAATATAAAGATATAAGATTATGATATGTATAAAGATAAAACTTTTTCTAAACAATGTACAGCAGACCTGGGCAAATTAAGGCCCGGGGGCCACATGCGGCCCGTTAAGTATTTCAATCTGGCCCGCCGGACATTCCCAAATAATTTTTTTAGATCTTTAAGATGGAAACTGTAGCTGCCATTATGATGCGCAGTGATGTTTTCAAATGACCGTAAGTCTTGAACTATACAAAGCATTTCAATAGTTGGAATCTGCGCTTTTGCATGATATACTAGTTACTATGGTAATTAATTAGTTAATATGGTAATCTAAGTCACAGCAGCTCAGACGAGGCACCAAGCAGTGGGGTAGGGGCGCGTTTCCACAGAGTGTCAGTCTGAAATGTGGGTGTCAGGGACAGACGTGGAAGGAGATTTTCACAACAAAGTTCTAAAGCTTAGTGATATATTAGATTGTATATTGTATTTTTAACCTTTGCGTTCATATTTCGCTGTTTGTCGCATTTTTGTCGCGTTTTCCTTGATTGTAAAATATGTCGATCGAGAGGGGGTGTGACGTTTATATGTTGTCAATATTCAGTGTTTTATCGTTCATTGAACATTTTAAAATTCCATTCCGTTTTTTAAGGCGGTCTGTCAAAACGTTTTTAGCATTCAATCAGACGTTATTGTGAGGTTTTGTATTAGTGCTCCTAAAAATAGATATACTGGCCCTCAGACACATTTCTTTGTCTAAATTTGGCCCCCAAGTCAAAATAATTGCCCAGGCCTGATGTACAGGTTACAAAAGTTCCTCTTGGCTGTCGACGTACATTATGACATATACAGTACAAGCAGCAAGCAAGCCGGAGATGGCCTAAAAATGTTTATAGAAATGTATTTCAAAAAACATATTGTGAATAATAATTAATTTTAAAAAAAGATGTCATACACAGACATTTTTTAAATGTTTTATTTGAATGTACGTCATTTATTTGCTCAAAACATGGTAACAATTTTATCTAAAGTCCAGTCGGGGAGTAACTTAATTGTAATTTACCAGCGTGTCTCCTCGCACACGCACACACATTTATATATACATAAATATATACATATATATACACACATGCTTGCTTGCTTATGGTTGTCCATCGATTCGACGATGACCATCTTTTATTTGTGAGTCTGCTGATGTTTGAACAGTCCGATCCTGGATCCACAGATGCGGTTACAGACCGGGCATGCGAAGGATGTGCTGGGGGGAGCAGGGGTGGCTTGGCGAGCATGCCTCTTTGCACGCTTTGCTGCACGGTGTTGTGTGCGCTGTTCCTCTATATAATCTACTGCCTGTGAGGAGTGGGAGTGCCAGAGGTCTCGGCAGGAAGCAAGTTCCTCCAGTGAAGAGGGGTTGATCTGGCATCTCTTCAGGGTCTTCATTTGGTCTTTGAACCGCTTCTTCTGTCCACCAGCACTGCGTTGGCCTAGGTGTAACTGACCATAGAGGATTCTGCGTGGGAGTCTATGGCTGGGCATTCGATGACATACCCCAACCACCTGAGTTGATGTTGGGTCATGATGGACTCCACGCTGCAGCTGCCTGCCCTCTCCAGCACTTCTGTGTGTGGCACTCTCTCCTTCCATGTGATGCCAAGGATCTTCTGAAGACATCTTACATGGAAGGTCTCCAGGCTACTCAGAGGGCGGTTGTAAATAGTCCATGCCTCACATTCGTACAGTAATGCAGTGATGCATACTGCTCTGTAGACCAGCACTTTGGTGTGGAGTTTGAGGTTGCTGATCTGAAAAACCCTTCTCCTTAGACGACCAAAAGATGCTGATGCTTGCTTGAGGCGGTACTGGATCTCGTCATCCATTGAGCAGGTGTCAGACATTATGCTCCCCAGGTATTTGAAGGTGGGCACCGTGAGCAGCTGTTGCCCTGCTACTGTGAGGGTTATTGTGGGGTTTTGTGGGAGGTCAGCACTGGACTGACAGAGTACCTCTGTCTTCTGGGTGTTGATCGTCAGTCCCATTCTGGTATATGCAGTTATAGCTGCCAAGACGATGTTTTGCAGAGCCTGTGGTGTATGGGCAACCAGGGCACAGTCATCAGTATATTGCAGCTCAATGATGGTCTCCGAGGTCAGCTTGGTAGTTGCCTGTAGCCTTCTGATGTTACAGGTTACCATCAAGCCTGAAGTATATGGTAACTCCAGCCTGCTCCTCCATCCTCCTGCATAGCAGTGTTGTGACACAAACGAGGAAGATGTTGAAGAGAACTGGAGTCAGCACACAGCCCTGCCTCACTCCAGTTTTCACACCAAAGGGCTCTGAGCTGTGTCTTCCCACTACCACTCGGTCCATCATCCCAGAATGGAACTGCGCAAGGATGGTGAGAAACTTGGGTGGACACCCAAATCTCTTCAGGACTTGCCACAGTAGGTCCCTGTTCACTGTGTCAAATGCCTTTGAAAGGTCGACAAATGCAATGAACAAGTCCTTGTGCTGCTCCCGGCATTTCTCTTGGAGCTGACGTGTCACAAAGATCATGTCAACTGTCCCCGTCTTTCCGAAAACCACACTGCGACTCTGGGGTGACCCGTTCTGATATTGCGGGGATGAGTCTGCGGAGCATGACCTTGGCAAGGACCTTTCCAAAAATAGCCAACAGAGAGATACCCCTACTATTGGAGCAGATGGATTTGTCTCCTTTGTTCTTGTAGATTGTCACAATGTTGGCATCTTTCCACTGTTGCGGGACACACTCTCATCTCCACACCTCTGAAATGTAGAGATGCAGTGTCCGTGTACAGAGGTAGCCTCCTTCCTTGAGAAGTTCAGCCGGAATGCTGTCAGGTCCGAGGGATTTATTGTTTTTCAGAGTTTTGACTGCATGCAGGATTTCTTTGACGGTTGGGGGGAGGTCGAGATCTGGCAAGCTAGGATGTTCAGGGAGCTCTGCAAGGACAGTTGGGTCCACTGGGGTAGGCTGGTTGAGCACAGTGTTATAGCACTATCATTGCCTGATCTTTGATTACAGATGTTCCATCAGCAGATCTAACAGGTGCCAGGGAGCAGTTTCTGGGGCCGTAGATGGTTTTCACTGCATCATAGAAACTGCATATAATTTCTATCAGCGTGAGACTGGATTTCATTGGCTTTTGAGATCCAACACTCATCTTGCAGTTTTCTGAGAGTTGTTTGGGCCTCAGAACGAAGGGCTTGCCATTGCTTTTTATGGAATTGGGATTGTGGGTTGTTCAGTGTGGCGCTGTGTGCATTGTGCATTCTGTACAGGAGGGTGGAGATCTCGCCAGCATTCTGGTCAAACCAGTCCTGGTGTTTCTTGGTTTTGAAACCAATGGCTTGGGCTGCAGTGTCAAAGAGGATGGTGGGTAGAGAGGTCCACTTCTCATCCATCCCAGACTCTGAGGTGATTAGCGGCTCAATGTCTGCCAGCTAATCAGCTAGGGAGCGACGGAAGTTGTCACAGGTGTCACTGCTGGAGAGTCTGGCACAGTTGAGTGTTTTCCTCTTTGGGCCACCGTGACGTGTTAGGGACCGGACATGCATTTTGACCTTTGTCAGAATCATGCAGTGGTCGGTCCAGCAGTCTGCCCCTCGCATAGCTTTTGTAATGAGCACGTCCTTGAGGTTAGCCCTCCTCACGATCGCATAGCCGATCAGGTGCCAGTGTTTGGACCTGGGATGCATCCAGGATGCCTTATATATTTGTTCTTTTGTTGGAAGATGGTGTTTGTGATGGTAAGATCGTGTTCCGCACAGAGACTAAGGAGTCTCATGCCATTGGGGTTGACTTTTACAATGCCGTGGCCGCTGATCACACCATTCCAGTTTTGCGTGTTCTTTACGACTCTTGCATTGGAATCACCAAGCAGCATGATTTAGTCACTCCTCGGGATGTGACTGAAGATGTCATCGAGTGCCTGGTGGAAGCAGTCCTTATCTTCATCATTGGATGGCAAAGTTGGTGCATAGGCACTTACCAAAGTGACATGTCTGCATTTTGCAAGGGGGGTGCGGAGAGTCATGAGCCTTTCACTGACACCCACTGGTTATTCTGTGAGCTTGAGCAGAAGGCTGTTCTTGATTGCAAAACCAACTCCGTGAAGGTGTAGTCCGCCCATGGGGTATCCTTTCCAAAAGAATGTATAACCCTCTCCTACTTCATTGAGTGAGCCTTCCTCGAGGAGTCGGGTCTCACTGAGTGCTGCCACATCCACATTGTGGCGCTTTAGCTCGCTGGCAACAAGTGCTGTTCTGTGCTGTGGTCTGTCCGGACTGGCATCCAGGAGTGTCCTTATGTTCCATGCTGCAATTCTAAATTAAGTAAAAGTTAAAGTACCAATGATTGTAACACACACTAGGTGTGGTGAAATTTGTCCTCTGCATTTGACCCATCCCCTTGATCACCCACTGGGAGGTGAGGGGAGCAGTGGGCAGCAGCGTAGCCGCGCCCGGGAATCATTTTTGGTGATTTAACCCCCAATTCCAACCCTTGATGCTGAGTGCCAAGCAGGGAGGTAATGTAAATGGTATTATCTTTGTTTTTCGACCGCGTAATGGAATGTCCAGACAAGTGCGGTTTCCTGTCCAGGTACTGTGCTGAGTGGGCAATCTTAAGGCCACCTTTTCTAGGCCTTTCCCCCAATTGGGGTGAGCAGTGTGGTCCCTAAATAGGGGCTGCTCAGACGCACAGGAGTCTGCCGGAAACAGCTGCGACTCAATCCCAGCTGCTAATGACCGTTGTCCTGTGCCGCTGACGTGCAGAGTTCCAGCTAAGAGCTTCCAGCTCATTCAAACCTGCCCCTGTTACTGGACGCTCCATCGCCGCCAGACTTTTGAGGTCGGAGACTCAGGTAAAGAAGATACCTGCGCAATGATGGTTTTTAGAGTGGCATGAGGAGTGTGCTTTTCCCAACGCCACAAAAAAGGACAGATCCGGTGAAAAGACGACGTATGGTCAGGACCTAGCCCGATCGGTTTCACCGGACATGTCCTCTTATGCTAGCATGCTAGCAGCTAACGGGCTACGATAGACTGACCATACGTCCTCATTTCACCGGACATGTCCTCTTTTGCTAGCATGCTAGCAGCTAACAGGCTACGATAGACTGACCATACGTCCTCTTTTCACCGGACATGTCCTCTTTTGCGGAGCTGTCAGGGCGGAGTTTCTTAAATGCCTCAAATGTCCGGCATTTTGAGTATTGTTTACACAACGTGCAGTACGCTACTTAATATGTCCGTGCGGAAACTCGTTCGGTACACCTCCGCACCGAACCGAAACCCCCGCACCGAAACGGTTCGATACAAATACACGTACCGTTACACCCCTATTATTTTGATTATTGTTTCTCAGATGTTTGTAAATGTTGCAGTTTATAAATACAGGTTAAAACAAAAACAAAAACAAACAAAAAAACATAGCCTCAGCGCATGCGCATAGCATAGATCCAACGAATCGATGACTAAATTAATCGCCAACTATTTGTATAATCGATTTTAATCGATTAGTTGTTGCAGCCCTAATATATACATACATATACACACACACACACACACACACACACTCATATGCATACACACACATACCGTATATATATATATATATATATATATATATATATATATATATATATAAACAAATACAGTATACATATATGTATATACACACACACACATTTATATACACACGTACATATACATACATATTCATGTATATACATATATACATATACACACAAATGTCTTTTTTTCATAAATTTTTTAAATTTATACATTTGTTTTGAATCAGATTAAATAATTGAGATTTGGATTTTTTTTTTAGTACCCCTAATACTCTCCTACATTGAATTGGTTTTAGCATATTATATGCACAAAATATATCAAGGTGGCATCCACTTCATGACATTTTTGTTGTTGTATAACTGTATTTGTCAGAAAATTGCCTGGCAGCTGACTGCAATGTTTTCATGCTTTATTTTAGATATCATGAAACACAAAAGTTATGCTGCACTGTCCCCCACTAAATCCAAGGTACGTACCAAACTGTGATTAAGGCGTACCGTTATACGTCTATTTTCTTGCATAAATTATATTTGTACTTGGATGGCAAATATCTATACCACAAACATAAGTACATGTACAGTACAGGAATGTGAACATTATTAGTAATGCAAGTTTAACCCCTGGAATGGATTAAGCTAACCCTCTCTTTTATGGGAAAAATAAATGCAATATCAGAACACGGACCCAAACAGCCTCCTGGAATGGATTCTGTTCTACCGCATTGGTTTCACAAGACCATGAGTCTTGTCTTTATCATTGAGCTAGTATACAGTAGAAAGGATCTCTGCATCCACATTCACATACTGTATGCATGTGGCAAAATGATTGAGAATGTCGAGCGCAAGTGCTGACAATATACACCAAGATGGTTTAACGGTGAACAACTCTTGCCTCTCTACTGTGTGCATTTGTTGTCTAAGCCACTATTGCACTGCTTACTTTCGAGTCCCTCCAGCTTTTGTCGCAGCAACGGTCCTCCTCCCGCTGTTTCTAATCAAAACGACGCAAGTCAGCAGTATGCTGTCCATCTTTTTCACCAATACACCCGCCCATTCTTCACCCTTCCCATCCTTATGCTCTCTACTTCTTCTTCCTACCCACACACTCATTCACTATTCGTATTTTAGAGGACATTTGTGAGCATGGAAACGAGCGAGTGCATCTGCATCATTTTTGATAGAGGAAACCTACATTTTCTTCTCTAGTCTTCCCAGTCCCTTTCCTCTTTCTTATCTAACTAAACCTGATTTTGGTTTTGGTTTACCACTGCTCATCTTTTTTTAGATTAAAAGCCATGTGCCACTCACTCCTACTCTCCCTCTGCCTCTTTCTCCATCTTTTTCTCCCACAGCCACCTACTCAATCCTTTTCACCTCCTTCCTCTCCAGTTCCTCGTGTTTCAGCTGATGTATCAGTGTTGGTGTGTGCCTGTTTTTGTATATGGATGCTTGCCCTCGCTGGGGTGCAAAGTGACTTGCCAAACTGTCTGCGGTTGACAACCACAAACGATGTGCAACTATATGTATCTGGTTTTGGGCTGCAACTAACGACTATTGTGATAGTCGACTAGTCATCGACAATTTCAAGCATTTAGTCAGCTTATAAAGCATGGCTCGGCTCGGCTTATAATTTCAGTTTGAGATATTTTGTGCTAACAATAAAGATGATTATTTCAATCAGAATATGTATATATACCATTACTGTACTGCTCATTGGCTAATTTAAAAATAATAACTCTAGGGTTGGGAGATATTACCTAAAATGTACACTATATTGCCAAAAGTATTTGGCCACCCATCCAAATGATCAGAATCAGGTGTCTTAAAGGCCTACTGAAACCCACTACTACCGACCACGCAGTCTGATAGTTTATATATCAATGATGAAATCTTAACATTGCAACACATGCCAATACGGCCGGGTTAACTTATAAAGTGCAATTTAAAATTTCCCGCTAAACTTCCGGTTGAAAACGTCTATGTATGATGACGTATGCGCGTGACGTCAATAGTTAAACGGAAGTATTCGGACACCATTGAATCCAATACAAAAAAGCTCTGTTTTCATTTCAAAATTCCACAGTATTCTGGACATCTGTGTTGGTGAATCTTTTGCAATTTGTTTAATGAACAATGAAGACTGCAAAGAAGAAAGTTGTAGGTGGGATCGGTGTATTAGCGGCTGGCTGTAGCAACACAACCAGGAGGACTTTAACTTGGATAGCAGACGCGCTATCCGACACTAGCCGCCGACCGCACGGATGATTGGGTGAAGTCCTTCGTCCTTCCGTCGATCGCTGGAACGCAGGTGAGCACGGGTGTTGATGAGCAGATGAGGGCTGGCTGGCGTAGGTGGAGCACTAATGTTTTTTATCATAGCTCTGTGAGGTCCCGTTGCTAAGTTAGCTTCAATGGCGTTGTTAGCAACAGCATTGTTAAGCTTCACCAAGCTGGAAAGCATTAACCGTGTATTTACAGGTCCATGGTTTAATAGTATTGTTGATTTTCTGTCCAACCTTCCAGTCAGGGGTTTATTTCTTTTGTTTATATCTGCATTTAAGCACGATGCTATCACGTTAGCTCCGTAGCTAAAGTGCTTCGCCGATGTATCGTCGTGGAGATAAAAGTCACTGTGAATGTCCATTTCGCGTTCTCGACTCTCATTTTCAAGAGGATATAGTATCCGAGGTGGTTTAAAATACAAATCCGTGATCCACAATAGAAAAAGGAGAGAGTGTGGAATCCAATGAGCCAGCTTGTACCTAAGTTACGGTCAGAGCGAAAAAAGATGCGTCCTGCACTGCACTCTAGTCCTTCACTCTCATGTTCCTCATCCACGAATCTTTCATCCTGGCTCAAATTAATGGGGTAATCGTCGCTTTCTCGGTCCGAATTGCTCTCGCTGCTGGTGTAAACAATGGGGAAATGTGAGGAGCCTTTCAACTTGTGACGTCACGCTACTTCCGGTACAGGCAAGGCTTTATTTATCAGCGACCAAAAGTTGCAAACTTTATCGTCGATGTTCTCTACTAAATCCTTTCAGCAAAAATATGGCAATATCGCGAAATGATCAAGTATGACACATAGAATGGATCTGCTATCCCCGTTTAAATAAAAAAAAATAATTTCAGTAGGCCTTTAATCACTAGGCCCGGGCCCAGGTGTATAAAATCAAGCACTTAGGCACGGAGACTGTTGCTACAAACATTTGTGAAAAAATGGGCCGCTCTCAGGAGCTCAGTGATTTCCAGCATGGAACTGTCACAGGATGCCACCTGTGCAAAAAATCCAGTCGTGAAATTTTCTCGCTCCTTAATATTCCAAAGTCAACTGTCGGCTTTATTATAAGAAAATGGAAGAGCTTGGGAACAACAGGAACTCAGCCATGACGTGGCAGGCCACGTAAACTGACAGAGAGGGGTCAGCAGATGCTGAAGCGCATAGTGCAAAGAGGTTGCCGACAGTCAGTTGCTACAGACCTCTAAACTTCATGTGACCTTCCAATTAGCCCACGTACAGTCTGCAGAGAACTTCATGGAATGGGTTTCCATGGCCAAACAGCTGCATCTTAGCCATACATCACCAAGTCCAATGCAAAGCGTCGGATGCAGTGGTGTAAAGCACGTCGCCACTGCACTCTAGAGCAGTGGAGACGCATTCTCTGGAGTGAGGAATCACGCTTTTCCATCTGGCAATCTGATGAACGAGTCTGGGTTTGGAGTTTGCCAGCAGAACGGTACATTTCGGACTACATTGTGCAGAGTGTGAAACTTGGTGGAGGAGGAATTATGGTGTGGGGTTGTTATTAGGAGTTGGGCTTGGCCCCTTCGTTACAGTAAAAGGAACTTTGAATGCTCCAGGATACCAAAACAATTTGGACAATTCCATGCTCCCACCCTTGTGGGAACAGTTTGGAGCGGGCTCCGTCCTCTTCAAACATGATTGTGCACCAGTGCACAAAGCAAGGTCCACAAAGACATGGATGACAGAGTCTGGTGTTGATGAACTTGACTGGCCTGCACAGAGTCCTGACCTGAACCGATAGAACACCTTTGGGATGAACTAGAACAGAGACTGAGAGCCAGGCCTTCTCGACCAACATCAGTGTGTGACCTCACCAATGCGCTTTTGGAAGAATGGTCGAAAATTCCTATAAACACACTCCGCAACCTTGTGGACAAGCCTTCCCAGAAGAGTTGAAGCTGTAATAGCTGCAAAAGGTGGACCGACATCATATTGAACCCTACGGGTTAGGAATGGGATGGCACTTCAAGTTCGGCCTTCGGTGAGTCAAGGCAGGTGGCCAAATACTTTTGGCAATATAGTATATATCACAATATATATTGAAGCCTCTTGCAATAATGATATATTTCACAATAAATAGTAATAATGATAACCACAGTAAAATTCCCGACGGTTAGTATTACAGTTTTAAATTTTCATCATCGAAAAACTACCGGTACATGAAAAAAAGAGCCATTAACGTCTTTCTATATTAAGAAGTGACATTTCACAAATCTAAACTTATATAAACACATTAGTGTCTGAGCAACTAAGCTATTCAATTGTGCACATTGAACATGCACACAGTGCTCTCTTCGAACGGGGTGATTGTTCTATTACTGGTTACGTCCGTTTTTCTTCTTCACGGTTTGATTCCCATGATGGTTAACCAGCTTGAGTGTAGCATTAAAACAAGTGAGATTATGTATAGTTTGAGTAGAAAATGCCATACTGCTGTTCTGTTCTTGGGTGTTTCAATGGTTCCAATAGAGAGATAGGAAAGTGATTTCACAGAGTCCCACAAGAAGTGGTTCATAAAGGTAATAAAGTCACGGGAAAAAACGAAAGTGCGTCAAAGCAAATGGCTCTTAAAAATATCACTTTCCTCATCCTGTGGAATACAGTCTGACCACGCCTGTGTTTGCCACAATCACTTTGTAAAATGTTTGTTTGAATCTGTTTGAGAAACTCTGTGATGCAATCAAGTGTATTTTCTACTATATAGTTGGTGTTTGGGGGTAGAACTCAACCTAAAGAAAGCACAAGAGATCACATTAGTTTGCAGAGGTGGGTAGTAACGTGCTACATTTACTCCGTTACATCTACTTGAGTAACTTTTGGGATAAATTGTACTTCTAAGAGTAGTTTTAATGCAACATACTTTTACTTGAGTATATTTATAGAGAAGAAACGCTACTTTGACTCCGCTTCATTTATGTACATTCAGCTCGCTACTCGCTACTGATTTTTATCGATCTGTTAATGCACGCTTTGTTTGTTTTGGTTTGTCAGACAGTCCTTCAAAGTAGGATCTATCGCATGCCTGCGTTTCACCAATCAAATACAGTCACTGGTGACGTTTGACTTCGTTTCACCAATCAAACAGAGCCAGGCGGTCACATGATTAACAAGCTTCAGCTTACATGAACGCAACGTCAAATTTGAGGAAGCACATCGCGGTAAGTAACCTTAGTAGATATTTTGGCTGTCATCGTAGGCTGATGTTAGCTTCCCTGCTATGAATCCCTGTCAAATGTACATCGTGTGGGGACATTTATTAATGCACTGCAGCCTCATAGACACACACACACACACACACACACACACACACACACACACACACACACACACACACACACACACACACACACACACACACACACACACACACACACACACACACACACACACACACACGCATAAAAACACCAATCAGTGTGTCCCCAGGTGCAGCCCACACCTATCAGTTTATGGTTTGCGTAAAGGCTAACTTTTTATTTTCCTATGTAATCTCTGCCTACTGAGCCTATGGTGCTGTTAAGTTATTGTGGCTCAATTTGCCTTAATTTTTTTTATGTTAATGTATTATTATTTAATATATATTATTGTTTTAGTTGCGTAAGAGATATTCCTGGCTCCGAATTTGCTCATTGCTATTTTTATGTTTGTGTGCATTATTTGTTGCCGTCATCATTAAACGAACAGGTTACTCATCAGTTACTCAGTACTTGAGTAGTTTTTTCACAACATACTTTTTACTTTTACTCAAGTAAATATTTGGGTGACTCCTTACTTTTACTTGAGTAATAAATCTCTAAAGTAACAGTAGTCTTACTTGAGTACAACTTCTGGTTACTCTACCCACCTCTGTTAATTTGTGATATTTTGTGGTTGCAATGCCTAAATATAACTACAAATAAACTAACGCCATGTTAAGTCCTAGAGACAACTATCGTGATTGATGGTGTAAACCACCGTATTTTCATTGTCAATTTGCATAACAGAAACTAAAAGCTTAGTTGTTGTGCAGGAAAGCCAAGTGTTTTATTCGACACGGATGGATGAATTGTAGATGACAAAAATATTTGTAGCAGGAAACCAACAGCAAACAAACGTATCCTTTTTCTCTTTAGCTTAACGATTACAGCAGCATGGCACTCGTTATGTCAATCAAATACGTTGCTTACCAATGCACAAATAAGTCCAACATCGTCTTTCACGGATCAATGCTTGATTTGTGGACCCCTCAGATGTAAAAGACATGATGTGCCTCTAATCTTTTCTTTTTTAAATCCTTGTGTCGAAGGAAGACAGGTCAAGGCAAGCAGTAAAGTCTTGGTGATCATGAATGGTTTAAATCTTTAAAAAAAAAAATTTCTTAAGAGCGTATAAATTCACTCTATTCCATCCATCCATCCATTTTCTACCGCTTATTCCCTTCGGGGTCGCGGGGGGCGCTGGAGCCTATCTCAGCTACAATCGGGCGGAAGGCGGGGTACACCCTGGACAAGTCGCCACCTCATCGCAGGGCCCACTCTATTCCATCTAAAATCTAAAATATTATTTTATGATTGCCTATATATTTGCCTCTAAACCTTTCAAAATACGCTCAAGTCTGCATTAATGCAGGTAAACAAACAGTATCATAATGGTAATCTGGACCATCGCCTGAAGCCCAGGAGTGCCTTTCGGTCACGTGTTTGCAACCCAGCAATACTCAGAGGAAGTTGTTTTTATGGTGCGTTCAAGGACTACTGTACAGAGTAGGACACATCAACCCCTGCCAGAAATAATAATATATTTGATCTGTTACGCACTTATCAATGAAATACATTTAAACGTTTTCCCCTAAAGCCCACCTGTGTCCTGGGACTTATTTCCTGAGTTTGTAAACAATAGGAAAAACGAAAAAAGATGTTCTGATAATAAAAAATATTGATTTAATTACTAGTATCGACCATATACTGATACTATATATCATTACTGTCGATATTTGTATCGATCCGCCTACCTCAGTTAACATTTAAGAGCTTTAGTTTAGCAGTTAGATTATCCGACTGTGTGTAGTGTAGAATATTTAACTATTCCTCCAGTGATACTTTGAAATGTAGTTTATTTGCCGCCATGGAGGGGAGGACTGCAGACTTAAAAGTGTCTTAGAAGGTCTCCGCTAGCGAGAATGTGAATTGAGGATGCCTTTGTTTTCTTGTCATGTCAAATTTGCGGGGAAGCAGCTAGAATGTGCCATCAACATGCATTATCGCGATATATCGATAGTATTAAAAACTGTACTGCCAGCTGAATTTCTATCATTGATATCGTATACCATCCATACCACGCAAATCTACAGTAAAAAAATACTAAATCCATCTCGCTTCTTCAAAAATAAAAGAGCTTTTAATGATGAAAATAATGTGTTTAGAAAGCTGCACACATGTATATAGACAACGTTAAGTTGGCGGACTTTGGCTAAAATGAACATTAAAGCTATTTTTAACACAACTCCATCCCTCTGTTAGCTAGCTGGGTAACAAGCGCACTATCTTACCAAGGAGAGTCGGACACTGCATCCTTAAGCTGTCTGACATGCCCCAGCATCATAGACATACTGCCAGGAAAAGCAAATTGAGCAAGTTTTATTCATGTCTTTGACGTGTTTAATTTTCACTTGCCATGTAGCATTTTTTTTTTTCTTCCTGCTTGTCAGCATTCATGGGTCACGCTGAAACATGCATGTTTGTTGGCGATGCTGTAATTGAATGTTATCAACAAATACATTTGTCGGCGATAAATTGTATTATTGAATTTTGATGACAACGTCGACAAATTGTTGGACGCCAAATCTGGTTAAATACTAAAAAAAAAGGGCTACGGGATGTCAGTATTTTCTGTATTCAGTTAAATGTCTCCAGAAATCACGTATCAAATTACACAGGCCTCTGTGCTGAGGTCACACACATCGCCTACAAGGATCGCACAAATCGTAGATCAGAGCAGTGATTCCAAACATTTGTGCTATGAGAGACTATCCAGTGTGCCACATGACATTCACTTGGCAGTTTTTAAAAATTATTTTTTACAACCAATAATGTCGTTATGTTCATTTATCTATGCCAGTGACATTTTGTGACAGGCAGAACAATTAAATACTCTTCCATAACGGCAGAAGGTACCCAATCAAGCCAACTGTTACCAGTCATACATTTTTACTTGGCGGTGTGTTTTGATATTTTTCAAATATAAAATATGTGCACATTGAAGCCTACTCGTGAAACTGGCAAAACATTTAACGGACAGGTAGACAAACATCCCTGGTGTAATGTTTACAGCTGAAACCTTTATTGTGAAAGTCTGTTCCTTACTGCTGTAACAGGATGTATGGCACTTCACTAACCGGAAGTGGAGGATATGCCGGTGTTCGACCAAGAGGTAAACTAAATAAAGAGCTCCCGGGCTAAACTGAGAATTAAGAAGTTTCTACGTCCAGTTATTATCAAGATTAGTCTATAATACTTCTCGTGTGTAGCTAATCACAACACCTGGTAGCCTCATGTCTACAAAACGGATTGTCACAACCTTGATCAGAAAAAGGCTAAGCTAAAGTATTTGGAGTCATTTAACAAGGTAATGAAGCATAATCTATGTAGGTGGCAATAAATATTCCCTCTGGTTTTACTCTCCCAAGTACAACACTATTTATCACCTATGACTTACTGAAATACTTAATCTAGCCTTCATTCTCTATGAATAAACAACTGACACAATTAAAGGCCTACTGAAATGAAATGTTCTTATTCAAACGGGGATAGCAGATCCATTCTATGTGTCATACTTGATCATTTCGCGATATTGCCATATTTTTGCTGAAAGGATTTAGTAGAGAACATCGGCGATAAAGTTTTGGTCGCTGATAAAAAAGCCTTGCCTGTACCGGAAGTAGCGTGACGTCACAGGTTGAAGGGCTCCTCACATTTGCACATTGTTTACACCAGCAGCGAGAGCGATTCGGACCGAGAAAGCGACGATTACCCCATTAATTTGAGCCAGGATGAAAGATTCGTGGATGAGGAACGTAAGAGTGAAGGATTAGAGTGCAGTGCAGGACGTATCTTTTTTCGCTCTGACCGTAACTTAGGTACAAGGGCTCATTGGGTTCCACACTCTCTCCTTTTTCTATTGTGGATCACGGATTTGTATTTTAAACCACCTCGGATACTATATCCTCTTGAAAATGAGAGTCGAGAACGCGAAATGGACATTCACAGTGACTTTTATCTCCACGACAATACATCGGCGAAGCACTTTAGCTACGGAGCTAACGTGATAGCATTGTGCTTAACTGCATATAGAAACAGACGAAATAAGCCCCTGACTGGAAGGATAGACCGAAGATCAACAATACTACTATTACTATTAAACCCTGGACCTGTAACCACACGGTTAATGCTGTACCGCCTGGCGAAGCCTAGCAATGCTGTTGCTAACGACGCCATTGAAGCTAACTTGGCTACGGGACCTCGACAGAGCTATGCTGAAAACATTAGCTCTCCACCTACGCCAGCTCTCATCTGCTCATCACGACCCGTGCTCACCTGCGTTCCAGCGATCGACGGCGCGACGAAGGACTTCACCACGATGATTGGTGCGGTCGGCGGCCCGGAGACGGAGGAAGTCAAGGTGAGGACAGCGGCGCGGCGGCGGGCGTTGTAGCTTTCGACGACACTGCAGCCGCCATCATAGTCGGCAAGAAACATATATTTCCCCAAAGTTACGTACATGACATGCACATAGCGCCACGCACGTACGGGCAAGCGATCAAATGTTTGGAAGCCAAAGCTGTACTCACGGTAGCGCGTCTGCTATCCAACTCAAAGTCCTCCTGGTTGTGTTGCTGTAGCCAGCCGCTAATACACCGATCCCACCTACAGCTTTCTTCTTTGCAGTCTCCATTGTTAATTGAACAAATTGCAAAAGATTCACCAACACGGATGTCCAGAATACTGTGGAATTTTGCGATGAAAACAGAGCTGTTTGTATTGGGATACAAGGGTGTCCCAATACTTCCGCTTCAACCCTTGACGTCACACGCAAACGTCATCATACCTAGACGTTTTCAGCCGGAAGTTTCCCGAGAAATTTAAAATTGCACTTTATAAGTTAACCCGGCCGTATTGGCATGTGTTGCAATGTTAGGATTTCATCTTTGATATATAAACTATCAGACTGCGTGGTCGGTAGTAGTGGGTTTCAGTAGGCCTTTAAAAAAGCCCCACACGTAACGTATCTCATCGAGCAAGTTATCACAATCAACAGGTATTGTATATTTTCAACTTTATAAAGCGATGATTCCTGCAGGGTTGTTGTGATTATCTGTTGTGTACCAATACAATGACAAATGGTACTAGGGAATAGATTACAGATTGTCATAGTAAATGATTAATCACTTAGAATTAATCGGTTAGGTGGAAGTGATTGAATCTTGAATCAACTGAGACAAAACAAAGCGCACTACTTGGCTGTCACCATTTTCTTTGGTCTAAAAAAACACAATGGCACAGCTATGGAAAGTTGTGCTACATCTGCAAACTGCTGGCCAACATAAGTCTGATCATATTCAAATTGATATTTGACTTTACCAACTAATCAAAGGGAATTTAGTAGAACGTACCAAGGGCAACTTTTGGCACTGACTGAATCCCGGCGGTCCTACCGGGCAGCGAGTTACATAAAAGCCAACAGTGCCATGTTATGGTACCTGGGTTGCGTGCGACATCACACTCCATTGCCTACTCAGCCGGCTCTTCACACTTCAGCATTTTGCGATCAATCTAGCAGCACTGAGAGCGGACTTAGCCAAACTACCTCTGGTAAAGTTTCAATTTTCAATGCCAACAAAGAAATTGACTGAAAAAAACCCTAACATAAGAAAAATGCAGCTCCACTTTTCCAAAAATGCACAGGCTTGATGGTAATATACATTGGCTTTGTTATTGGCATGCTACTGATTAGCATTAGCAATTTTACAAGCCGATTGCAACCCCTCCAACATTTGGAAATTAAAACTATAACTAAGATGCAACTTGCAATCAAACTGCTGGAGCGCAATAATAAGTACAATACCTAAAGTATTAACACTTTTTGGCGCAACAAAAAAAACACACCATAAATTATGCAGTACTGCCATCTAATGTTTTGGACTTGCAACTGTAATTGCAACTTGATGTCATACTGGCAAATGATAAATATATAACAACTGGACAGTGGTAATCATAATCAGCCCATTTTTAAATGTTGCATCCATCCATCCATTTCCTACCGCTTGTCCCTTTTGGGGTTGTGGGGGGTGCTGGAGCCTATCTCAGCTGCATTCGGGCAGAAGGCGGTGTACACCCTGGACAAGTCGCCACCTCATCACAGGGCCAACACAGATAGACGGACAACATTCATACTCACATTCACACACTAGGGCCAATTTAGTTTTGGGGGGTAGGAAGAAGCCGGAGTACCCGGAGGGAACCCACGCAGTCACGGGGAGAACATGTAAACTCCACACAGAAAGATCCCGAGCGCAGGATCGCAATAAATAAAATGTTTTTTATGAAAGACAATTAATATTTATTAACACACACAAAAGTACCAACAATGAGTAGTACCATTGGCTACAGCTATTGCTTCCCAGGTAGTGGGAATTTGTTACCGTATCTGCTCAAATGTGAATAGCACCCATCCCTACTTTGTACACAGATATTACATTTCAGTGTAACAAGTTGTGAATCCAAACTCACTGGTCTGTACTGTAGCACTTTTTATGATTGTACCCACTAAATATAGGCTTATTAGCTAATTACTTTGATTGATTGATTGTTTGGAAAAATTAACTGAGGAAATAAACACTAGGAATGTGCCAATCGATCAACCACTTATCTGTATTAGCCAATTTTAGTAAAACGTATGTGATCACCATTGCTGATTAATGCCTTTTAATGGCGATCACAAACACCAAGCTAATTTATCACCTCTATTACAACAAATAAACTGCATTCCTTAGTTCCTTAAGCGTCAATTTTAAGCATTGTTATCATTGGAGGACAAAGCTAAACAAGCTAGGAGCAGTCATGCTAATAGTTAAGCTAACCGCTAAGCTAGTTTGAAACAATACAAAGATAAGTGCTAAATAAAGTTTAAGAAGTGTAGATGGAACCATGTTACAGCAGGAAGTAAGCATTTATTAGGAGGAAATTAATAGGTAGAATAATAGGAGTTAGAAAGAGGACAATATAACAACAAGTGTGTCAGCATTGTCACAATGAATACATTACATGCATTAATTGGCTGTGTCGATAACAAGAGTGGTATTATTATATGATCGATACTAGAGGGATTAGAGTGATATTTTTTTCTCAAAATATATATATATATATTAATTTTTTTTATGTTTACAAAATTAGAAAATAATTCCACGGACACAGGAGTACTTTGACTGCAAAAACATAAATAATTGTATGAGTAATAGATAGAATTATAGTCTTTGTTAAGATATTGTGTACTATTGACTTTGTTTTGCTCAAAAAAGAAAATAAGGCACAATGTAAAATACTGTGTTGATAAGTGGTACACTGTCAATAGCACTCACCATAAAAAACTTTGAAAAATGTGTAGTTAGAACATGTGATCAGTATCAGTATCGACCGATCTCACTCATAGCTGATCGGTATCAGAATCAGCATTCTGATAAAACATCCCTAATAGAAAACACTCATTTTGGTCTTAGTTGCTTCAAGATGTCTTTCACCAACAATCAATTTCATACAAATTACTCAACTATTTAATCATGTATTTATTTATTATTATGCCCATTCCTGGTAACTACCAGACCAGGTGCAGAGGGCTGATTGGTCGACAAAGAATTGACAATTTGTGGGCACGGTCATGTTTAGAAAAAAAAAGAAAAAAAAGATTATTTTAGGTTGTATTTCCTTACTTGCTACTGACTGCATGAATCAGGGGGGGAGGCTTTGAAAAATCTATTGAGCAGAAATGCAAAAAAATTCACTCATCTGTCGTTTTCGGGAATTTAAGACGCTGGCAAAGAGACAAAAACCACAAAAAGTCAAACAGATAGGATATTTGCATCAGGGCAACCAAAAAAAGAGGTAGTGAAGATGTGAAATATGCACTTTTTCTAAACAGAGACATTCTACTAGTGCGGTCACCCTGGAGACAGCCAGTTTCTACGAGGGTTAAAAACCTTGAAGGGGGTCTTGCATTTAACAAGACAGCATGCTTCATGTACCAAACACTATTTAAATAACAAAAATGCAAACTAGCCACACTTTGCTGCTGCACCTTCTGTGTGTATTGGAAAAGGTCAACCATTAATTATTGACATCACGGTTTATATCAACCATATTTGCACACATGCCATGTGGAATACATATAGGAAGGGTATTTGTTGGGTATTAAATTATTAGATGTGTTACAATCATCCACTAATATATTTAATACGTTTTTAATGTCTTTCTCGCCATCTCTCTGTTTATGGCCACAACCTTCTACTATACAAGTGAGAGGCATGATTTACAATCAAGAATTAACTTTTACCAAATCAGTGGCGATGCAGCGGCTTACTGGCTCAGTATGTCAATAGCTGCATAAGTTAGTTAGTGCTCTGTGATCTCGGCACCACTAAAAGTACTTCCTCTGTGTTAGCACTTATAATAATATTGCTAATACTTGGGTAATATTCAGGTCACAATATGCAAATGGAGTATTGTTGTCGGTTTTTGGATGTTTTTTAGAGGACTTTATGTGCGCAATAGATTACTCTCGTGAGCTGCATTTTTAACTGGGATCTCTAAACGAGCTGTAAAGCAGCTGTAGTACATCTAGAATGTTGCTGCTCGAGCCCTGACTAGAATAAAGGAACCTTCGTTTTAAGAGGTTATTGTTAAATGTTTATTGTGATTTTAGAATTGTGTTCATATTGATTAAGTGTTTTCCATGGTTGTGTTGGAATGTCCTTTCCTTTCTGCCTTGCTGGGGGGGGGGGGGATTATAATCAGAGAACGATAATATATATTTCCTCTTGGTCCATATCACCAATAATTATTGATATCAATGCGGCGCCGTTGGGAGAGTGGCCGTGCCAGCAACCTGAGAATTCCTCGTTTGATCCCCACCTTCTACCAATAAATATAGTCACGACTAGGGTTGGGTATCGTTTGAATTTGAACGATTCCGATTCCAATTCTTTGTTTCGATTCCGATTCCTGGCGATTCTCGGTTCCGATTCTTTTAAGAGGCAGGGTCAAAAAAAAGTTTAGGATATTTTAAATTAGCTAGCTAACCTACAGTCTTTCTGAATGAAATAGTCTGACATTCTCCATCAATTTTAATTCTATTAACTTTTTATGAACTTTACTATAAATTCCTCACAGGGCTGTTTTCAACTAGAATATAAATATCAAATCTATGAACTTGAATATAAATATTATAAATTATGAATACATTTTCCCAGGGGTACACTTTCCTCAAGAGAGCTTTATTTTTGAAAACCTCATGAAAACACATTTACACACACAAGTGTATGATGCTGCAGGTACTTAAAAATGTTACCGTGCTCCCACTGATGGGCTAACCTGGTGCAGAAAAGCAAATAAACAATAAGAAACAACTTGCAAAACCCAGTCCAGATTAGCAGCAGGTACAGTATAAAATCAGAGACAGTTCTTGTTTAGGAAAATGACCATATCCGCCTTCTCAGGCAGGATGCATGAGCGTTCTGGACAGATAGTGTCTCCTGCTGTGGAAAATACACGTTCGCTGGGTGTGGAAGAAGCTTGAACGCATAAATAGGAGAAAGTGTGATCTGACAGCAAAGGATAAGTCTTTTGTTGGTTCCACCACCATGCAGCAGGGTCGTCAGACATAAGTATCGGTGGAACGTCCTGGTACATCTGCAGCTCTCTCTCCACTCGTTTCTTGATGGACATGGAGCTCTGTTATTTTGCGGTTATTTCATTTTTTTTTTTTAAAGTAAAGCCACACTTTCGACCGCCGACGCACGCTATCCATGCTTGAGCTTGACTGACTCGCTCGGCTATGCTAACACTTCCGGCGGTGGGCGCTTCTTCGTTGGTGCTCAGCGGCTTCTTCTTCCGGTTCCGCGGACATTTTTTTTTTTTTTTTCTCCGGTCGGCGGACTGGGTATCGAAAATAGGAATCGAAATTTAAACTTTTGAACGATACCGGGGGAATCGGAAAGTTAGTCCCGGTTCCAATCGATACTCGATACTCGATACCCAACCCTAGTCACGAACCTTGTGTCCTTAAGCAAGACACTTCACCCTTGCTCCTGATGGGTCGTGTTTAGCGCCTTGCATGGCAGCTCCCGCCATCAGTGTGTGAACGGGTGTGTGAATGGGTGAACGTGGAAATAGTGTCAAAGCGTTTTGAATACCTTGAAGGTATAAAAGCGCTATACAAATATAACCCATTTACCATTTCCAAGCTTAAATAAGAATAACAGACCAAATAAATGTTACACAGACCACATAACTTCCTGGCATTAAACCTGCAGAAGATTGTTCTTCTCAGGTTTCACTAGGTTTACATTTTCACACTATTTTGTTTCACTTTATTAGGCATTTCTCACAAATTCTTTATTTTTGCACCTTCATTTTAAGAGGTTATCGTTAAATATTTTAGAATTGTGTTTACATTGATTAAGTGTTTTCCATAGCTGTGTCACAATGTCATTTCCTTTTCTGCCTTGCTGGGCAGGGGATTATAATCAGGGAACGATAATATATATTTAATCCTGGTCCATATCGCCAATAATTATTGATATCAATGCGGCACATTTGGGAGAGTGGCCGTGCCAGCAACTTGAGAATTCCTGCTTCGATCCCCACCTTCTACCAACATAGTCATGACCGTTGTGTCCTTGCTCCTGATGGGTCGTGGTTAGCGCCTTGCATGGCAGCTCCCGCCATCAGTGTGTGAATGGGTGAAAGTGGAAATAGTGTCAAAGCGTTTTGAAAACCTTGAAGGTAGAAAAGCGCTATACAAGTATAACCCATTTACCATTTCCAAGCTTAAAGAAGAATAACAGACCAAATAAATGTTACACAGACTACATAACTTCCTGGTCTCCTGCTGGCCCCACTATGGACTGGACTCTCGCTGTTATGTTGGATCCACTGTGGACTGGACT
>NC_084732.1:70498045-70548614 GCF_033978785.1 Entelurus aequoreus | reverse complement strand
TATTTAAATATACTAAATGTAAAAAAGGGAATACATGTTCAAAATAAGATCATTAAATGAAATCTAGTTTGATTACGCCATCATGAGCGCAGCAACACAAGGTTGTAAAAGTTTCAACTACAATTCTAAATAAGATGTCAAAAGCAAACTGAAATCAAATACACACAGCTTAAAGATTGATCAATACCTATTTAAATTTAGTAATACATAAATATGATGATTTATCAAAATATAAAAGAAATATACCTGAACAGAACACTCATGATGGTTACATCAAAAAGTAACGCTATGAATCACGTTTTTCCAAGTTTTTGGGGCATTTTTATGCTATTTCCAAGCATCTCCTAAGCATCTCCTTTTCATTATCGTTGATTTTAAATGGTCAAACTAATGCATATTATATATGCATGCCCTAGTAAACAAAAAAAAGTCATATTTATTTTGATTGTTACATTTTGAAGTACATTTGTGCAGGTGGGTGCGAATGTACCCATTATCAGAGCTGTACATTTGTTACAAATGCTGTTTTTTTTTGTATTGTTGTCTCGTTCATAATGTCGATATTGTTACATGTTGTTGACAAAAACAGGGAATACGTTTGGGGCTTAAAGGGGGAAAATGATTTAAATGAGAGCCAGTATTGCTTTTGTCTATTTGTTTTTTCACGATTGGCTCTTCTAAACAAAAAATGATGTAATAAATAGAAGTAATATCATTATTTTTGTATTTTTACATTAATCACATTGTTGAATGTTTGTACAGTACTTTTTGATTGATTGATTGAAACTTTTGTTAGTAGATTGCACAGTACAGTACATATTACGTACAATTGACCACTAAATGGTAACACCCGAATAAGTTTTTCAACTTGTTTAAGTCGGGGTCCACTTTTTTGTGTGTATTTTTTTAATCTATATTTTTATTAATTCCATCCATCCATTTTCTTCCGCTTGTCCCTTTTGGAGTCGCGGGGTGTGCTGGAGCCTTTCTCAGCTACAATCGGGCGGAAGGCGGGGTACACCCTGGACAAGTCGCCACCTCATCGCAGGGCCATATATATATATATATATATATATATATATATATATATATATATATATATATATATATATATATATATATATATATATATATATATATATATATATATATATATATATATATATATATATATATATAAATATATATATATATTTATATATAAAGATATATATATATATATATAATATATATATATATAAATATATATATATATATATATATATATATATATATATATATATATATATATATATATATATATATATATATATATATATATATATATATATATATATATATTGTACAGGCCAAACGTTTGGACACACCTTCTCACCTTTTCATGACTATTTACATTGTAGATTGTCACTGAAGGCATCAAATCTATGTACTTAACAAAAATAGGTGATATAACTGAAAACATCTCCTGTATTCTAGTTTCTTCAAATAGCCACCCTTTGCTCTGATTACTGCTTTGCACACTCTTGGCATTCCTCGATGAGCTTCAAGAGGTAGTCACCTGAAATGGTTTTCAGTTCACAGGTGTGCCCTATCAGGGTTGATTAGTGGAATAGCTTGCTTTATCAATGGGGTTGGGACCATCAGTTGTGTTGTGAATGAGAAGGTGTGTCCAAACTTTTGGCCTGTACTGTGTATATATATATATATATATATATATATATATATATATATATATATATATATATATATATATATATATATATATATATATATATATATATATATACATTAGGTCAGAGAAAACACAGAGGCTATTTCATCGTTACAAGCTTGTTTCGCAGGTTTCCATGCTCTTCAGGGGATTGTGTATATATATATATATATATATATATATATATATATATATATATATATATATATATATATATATATATATATATATAATATATATATATATATATATATATATATATATATATATATACACAGTAGGGGTGGGGGAAAAATCGATTCGAATTCGAATCGCGATTCTGACGTTGTGCGATTCAGAATCGATTCTCATTTTTAAAAAATCTATTTTTTTTTAAAATTATTATTTTATTTTTATTTTTTTATTTTTTTTAATTAATCAATCCAACAAAACAATACACAGCAATACCATAACACTGCAATCCCTCATTGACATTATCATTAGACATTAAAATAAAAAGAACAATAGTGTCAGAGTGGCTTACACTTCCATCGCATCTCATAAACTTGACAACACACTGTGTCCAATATTTTCACAAAGATAAAATAAGTCATATTTTTGGTTCATTTAATAGTTAAAACAAATGTACATCATAGCAAACAGTTGATAAAACATTGTCCTTTACAATTATAAAAGCTTTTTACAAAAATCTACTACTCTGCTTGCATGTCAGCAGACTGGGGTAGATCCTGCTGAAATCCTATGTATTGAATGAATAGAGAATCCTTTTGAATCTTGGCAAAAATCTTACCCACACGATTATCAAATGTAATAGGAAAATTAATTCATACTGACCAAACTGGCTTCATGGAAGGTCGACAATCTTCAGACAATACAAGGAAATTGTTTAATGTTATTTACTATGCTAGAAGGCTCCCTTATCCCACAGCAGTATGTACTGTTGATGCGGAGAAGGCATTCCACCGCATAAACTGCTCATTATGTTTTGCACATTACGTAAATTTGGATTTGGAGATAATTTTATACAATGGATTAAGATGCTTTATACAAGGCCCATGGCATCAGTCAAAACCAATAATCATATTTCAGAACCTTTTTGTTAAAAAGAGGAGTAAAACAGGGATGTCCTGCATCTGGATTATTATTTAATTTGGTTATTAAACCCTTAGCTGCAAAAATAAGAAGTGAAAATAATATTCATGGTACAAATATTGGCTCTCAGTATAATAAGCTATCGATGTATTGTGACGACATAATTTTTTTACCTGTCACATGTCAACTCCTGTCTTCTTTATATCAATAATGTCATCACTGAATATGGCTGTTTATCAGGGTATAAAGTTAATTGGACAAATGTGACATATTACCACTTAATAAACACTGCAAGAAATTACAAGTTCAGAACTCCAAAATTAAATTGTATTGCATTAGCATGGTATTGTTGTGTATTGTTTTCAAAAAATAAAAATAAAAAATAAATCGTTTTTGAATCGAGAATCGTTTTGAATTGAAAAAAAAAAAAAAATCGATTTGAATGGAATCGTGACCCCTAGAATCGATTTTGAATCGAATCGTGGGACACCCAAAGATTCCCAGCCCTAATATACAATATATATATATATATATATATATATATTATATATATATATATATATATATATATATATATATATATATATATATATATATATATATATATATATATATATATATATATATATATATATACATATATATATATATATATATATATATATATATATATATGACAATTTTAAAAAACCTGCCTAAATAGGGCAAAATAGAGGGGGCGGAGATATGGAATGTGAAAACTAGTGCTGTCAAACGACTTGTTTAAACCTGATTAATCACATTATTGAATTTGGATTAATTGTGATTAATCACAATAAGTTACTTGATTACATAGTTTTAATTAACCTTAAAAATACCCCAAATGTTCAACACAAAGGTAATGTTAGTGTCATGATGTCATAGACAAACATATTTTTAATTATTTGAATCTACGTCAACTATTTGTTCAACATTTTAACAGTTTTACCCAAAGCTGTCAGGCGACGTGTGTCTTTAAAAGGCGGTGCCTGTTGATTGACAGGTGACGTCATGGTGCCGGAGCGTAGTTAACTGTTTTAGCGGAGGGTGATGAGGACAGCCTTGAGATGTAGGTGGCAGCAGATTCCTGTGGAATTTCTTCGCCGCATGCTGTTAACACGCGTAATTTAAATAAAGCAAAAGTGAAAGTGGGTCGGTGACTGTGTCTCTCCTTGACAACAATGACGTAACACATGTTATTGAAAGTAACGGCAAAGTCTGAAACACTTATTTAATCATGAGATGATCCATTAGTAGATAACAGCACACTTGTCATTATTATCACTGCCAATGATTAATAATAACACGAAGCTTTGTCTTTAGGCATAAATAACATTGTTGTACCTGTTTTACAAATTAAACAAATACATACATATGTAAATATCAAAGTGGCTCGAGTATCTTTCTCTGCCTAAAATATTTTTTTCTGTGTTTTACTCTGATTAGAGTCTGATCAAAAAATTGAAGGCCAAATCACAAAAATCCTTTTACGCTCTTGGTATTTTTTCCAGGTAAAAATATCGGAATTGGCAATGCTGTGCGTGGATTTACTTGGTATCGAATCGATACCAAATATTTTAGTATCGCCCACCCCTGGTGAACGTCAAAAAGTCGGCTATTCCTACAAAGATCATTGAGCCCAAGCAAGACAGTTCCCTGCCCACAAAATAACCTGCAAAACCGTAATATCACTCAAATAAAAATGATGTAACTTAGCTGCTGTGTATCTTTAGCTTTCACAATTTGGTTTCAATAGACATAAAAAGAATGGAACTTTATACATTCATAGAATATTGAGGGCTTTGATGCACCGCCATGTAACCGTACAGCCTTTAATCGATTCGGGATTTATCTTGATTCACAGTTGTTCTTTGATGCAACATAAACTGGGCGTGGAGGGGTGAAAGGTTATTAAAAACATTCAAACGAGCGCCATTACGTTCAATAAAATACACAAAAAATCAAAACATTTACATCTAGATTACAGTACACAATGTTGACAATGTGACTAGAATGATCGTTTTTAGACAAGTACGATGATACGGGTGGGCAATAAATCCTGTTACTATTAATCAATTTTTAATCCATACGATTGAGTGAGCAAAAAATAAAATTACCAGATGTTGGCTGTCACTCAAATCCTTTCAAACCCTTCATGTTTCCACCATTGTGAAAAAAACCCAAATTTATTTCGACATGTATTTCTAAGATAGGGACACACAACAATGTACAGAGATACATATCTCTGTAAACATGCCAGATTATAGAGAAACTGCTCATTTTCGTTCATAGTCCCTAATAAATATTAAAATAAAAACAATTTATATATGTATATATATATATATATATATATATATATATATATATATATATATATATATATATATATATATATATATATATATATATATATATATATATATATATATATATATATATATATATATATATATATATGTATATATATATATATATATATATATATATATATATATATATATATATATATATATATATATATATATATATATATATACGGCGTGGCGAAGTTGGTAGTTGCTGGTTACTGGGGTTCAATTCCCACCTTCTACCTTCCTAGTCACGGCCGTTGTGTCCTTGGGCAAGACACTTCACCCTTTGCCTCTGATGGCTGCTGGTTAGCGCCTTGCATGGCAGCTCCCGCCATCAGTGTGTGAATGGGTAAATGTGGAAATAGTGTCAAAGCGCTTTGAGTACCTCGAAGGTAGAAAAGCGCTATACAAGTATAACCCATTTATCATTTATATTTATATATATATATATATACAAGTATAACCCATTTATCATTTATATTTATATATATATATATATATATATATATATATATATATATATATATATATATATATATATATATATATATATATATAGTAGGGGTGTGGGAAAAAATGTATTCGAAATCCAATCGCGATTCTCACGTTGTGCGATTCAGAATCGATTCTCATTTTTAAAAAATCGTTTTTTTTTATTTTAATTTTTTTAAATTTATTTATTTTAATTTTTTTATTTTTAATTAATCAATCCAACAAAACAATACACAGCAATACCATAACAATGCAAACCAATTCCAATTCCAAAACCAAACCCGACCCAGCAACACTCAGAACAGCAATAAACAGAGCAATTGAGAGGAGACACAAACACGACACAGAACAAACCAAAAGTAGTGAAACAAAGATGAATATTATCAACAACAGTATCAATATTAGTTACAATTTCAACATAGCAGTGATTAAAAATCCCTCATTGACATTATCATTAGACATTTATAAAAAAATTTTAAAAAAGAACAATAGTGTCACAGTGGCTTACACTTGCATCGCATCTCATAAGCTTGACAACACACTGTGTCCAATATTTTCACAAAGATGAAATAAGTCATATTTTTGGTTCATTTAATAGTTAAAACAATATTACATTATTGCAATCAGTTGATAAAACATTGTCCTTTACTATTATAAAAGCTTTTTACAAAAATCTACTACTCTGCTTGCATGACAGCAGACTGGGGTAGATCCTGCTGAAATCCTATGTATTGAATAAATAGAGAATCGTTTTGAATCGGGAAAAAAAATCGTTTTTTGGGGTAGATCCTGCTGAAATCCTATGTATTGAATGAATAGAGAATAGTTTTGAATCGGGAAAAAAAAATCGTTTTTTGGGGTAGATCCTGCTGAAATCCTATGTATTGAATGAATAGAGAATAGTTTTGAATCGGGAAAAAAAAATCGTTTTTTGGGGTAGATCCTGCTGAAATCCTATGTATTGAATGAATAGAGAATAGTTTTGAATCGGGAAAAAAAATCGTTTTTGAATCGAGAATCGCGTTGAATCGGAAAAAAAAATCGATTTTGAATCGAATCGTGACCCCAAGAATCGATATTGAATCGAATCGTGGGACACCCAAAGATTCACAGCCCTAATATATATATATATATATATATATATATATATATATATATATATATATATATATATATATATATATATATATATATATATATACACAGGTATATATATATATATATTACAGTGCTCAATACCGGGGTAGAGCACAATATACGTTAAGTCAGAAAAAACACAGAGGCTATATCAAACCTGCGGAACAGGCTTGTAGGGATGATATAGCCTCTGTGTTTTTTCCGACCTAACGTATATATATATAAATAAATGATAAATGGGTTATACTTGTATAGTGCTTTTATACCTTCAAGGTACTCAAAGCGCTTTGACAGTATTTCCACATTTACCCATTCACACACACATTCACACACTGATGGCGGGAGCTGCCATGCAAGGCGCTAACCAGCAGCCATCAGAGGCAAAGGGTGAAGTGTCTTGCCCAAGGACACAACGGACGTGACTAGGAAGGTAGAAGGTGGGAATTGAACCCCAGTAACCAGCAACACTCCGATTGCTGGCACAGAAACTCTACCAACTTCGCCACGCCGTCCCTATATATATATATATATATATATATATATATATATATATATATATATATATATATATATATATATATATATACAAACAAATATATATTCAAACACAAATATGTAACTGAACAATCTTGACCCCATTGATCTCCATCACTGATCCAGAACTCTTGGTGTTGATACACATCGATAGCTGGCTGTGAAGGATCACATGGTTCATATGTTTAGCAATTTAAAAACATGTTATAATAGTTTTAATACAAACACATTCATGCCAAATAGTCCAGGTTTGTGCTGGCATGGATTTATATACATTGTGTGGCTTTTCTCCATTTAATAATGAAAGCTATAAACCAGGGGTGTCCAAACTTTTTCCACTGAGGGCCGCACACGGAAAAATTCAAGCATGAGGGGGCCGTTTTGATATTTTTCATTTTCAAACCATAACAAAATATATGGATTTTTTGTTTTGTTTTTACCTTTAGGGCTCCCGGGGACCATAAGTCTCCGTCATTAACATGTTAAAAATAAGTCAAATTATTATTTTAATTTTTAATGTAACGCTTACAGTAAATCTCTATATCAACTTCAGGTTTATATCAAGTAAAAAGAAAAAAAGGTTTTATGCCTTTTCTGTCAAAGACAACTTTGTTTTTCATAGTAAAACTGAAATATGCAGTATTTCCCCCACAGCCCAAAACATTCAGCAAAAAGCAATGTTTGATGTGAAGTAATTGGATTCCTCAAAAGATCAATAATGCAGGACACCATTGATTTAAATGTATTATCATTTCTGAGTAATCAGTCACAGTGAAAAGATAAATAAAATCCCACTAAATATCTTTGGGATCTAAAAGGTCCCCCACTCATAAAGTGATACATTTTTGTCATTATTTGATTTACTTTTAACACTTAAGTTACGAGATCAACCTCAGATATATCTGTCGACTTTACGTTTGAACTATTATTTTGGTTGTTTTATGCTCTTTTGTCAAAGAAAACGTTGTTTTTATACCGCAACCACATATGCAATATTTTCCACAAAAACATTTTAAAATGAAATATTTTAAGTAATTGGAGCCTTGAATAGGCCAATAATTCATTATAACATTCATTTTTGAAAAACAAAATTTTTTTGGGGAACAATAGCAAAAAAAGAAAAATAAAGACAAAAGGGGGAAAAAAAACAGCCTGCATGGCAGTTTTGTATCAACATTGCAACTTTCCCTCGTGAGATTTCACCCCATTCCACTTTTTAAAATTATTTAAAAATGTTTGCAATAGCATTTCCAGAATGGGTGGCGGGCCGGTAAACAATTAGCTGCGGGCCGCCAATGGCCCCCGGGCCGCACTTTGGACACCCTTGCTATAAACAATCACACATATGGAAAAAACATATATTGTTGTATTTTCTGCCTCACTGAAATACAACAGGTCGGATGGATGGGATTCCAAAAATAGACCCCCCCCCCCATCTTGAGCGCCAGATGGTACATCCCTCCTCTGCTCTTCTTCTCCCTCCTCCCTCCAGTGTCCTCCATCTCTCTGCTTTCTGTCATTTTCTTATATTAAGGGCATCCAGAGACCGCTGCGTTGCGTCCATACGTTCATTATTCCACTAATTGCCAGGGAGCTGCAGGAGAGGTATGTTGTGTCCATTTTGTCTCTCACTATATAAACAGCAGCAGGATGTATTAGTAGGCATTTTTTTTAAATCTTATGTGTCCACAATACTAATTTCCCCTCACACATTTGCTGATGTCAGTTCATAAGGGAGCTCATGTGAACTTTCACTGATGCTCTGATTAGAAATCAGGCCCGTCTATATGTCCTTCCTCCATCTTGTCCTCCATTTCTAGTCCCATGCATGACTCATGGAGTTTGACAATTAGATAGGAAGCACAGATCACATCTGCACTACATTGCTTCAGGGTTCCACACTTAAATCAAATATTTAGACAGTGACCATGAATAAGTGCCGCAGCTGCAGCAGCAGTGGTGTTGCATATTACACAAGCTACTTGTCTTCGTCTACTGAAAAGAACGCAGTGCTGTAGTGAGACAGGTTGTTTTTTTTTTTTACCCCAGCAAAGCATGAGACAAAATACTAACAATGCATTTAGACTAATCATGTACGCTTCCTGTTAATATTTCCTCAAGGTCATAGTTAAGGCCCTGCTTCCACATGGCTGCTAAATCCTCGTGAGAACCTGCGTCCTCTGCAGTGGACATTTGTGTTTGGTGTATAAAAAAAAAAGAAGAAAAAAAGCCCAAGATATGAAAGACACAAACGTCCCCTGCAGAGGATGCTGGTTCCATGATCATGTTTTAACAGTCCATTCGGAAGTATTGACAGTGCGTCATTTTTTCTCTCCACATTTTGTTATGTTACAGCCTTATTCCAAAATGTAATAAATTCATTTTTGTCCTCAAAATTTTACAAAAAATACCCCATAATTATAATGGGAAAGATTAGTGTTTTTTTCTAATTGCAAATTTACTAAAACATTTAAAACATCACATACCGGTAAGTGCAGAAGTATTCACAGCCTTTGCTCAATGCTTTGTTGATGCATCTTTTTGACGACACACCTATCTTCAGGCAGTTTCGCCCACTCCTTTTTGCAGCACCTCTCAAGCTCCATCAGGTTGGATGGGAAGCATTGGTTTTCATCCAGCATGTCTCTTTACGTTGCTGCATTCATCTTTCCCTCTATCCTGACTATAGTCTCCCAAAGAGTTCAAACTTTGTCTCAGACTAGAGAATTTTGTTTCTCATGGTGTGAGAATATTTGACATTTTTTACAAACTAATGTCTTCCAACGGGCCACTATAACGCACAGGCCTGTTTTGGTGGATTTGTCCTTCTGGAAGGTTCTCCTCTCTCCACAGAGGAATGCTGTAGCTCTGACAGAGTGACCATCAGGTTTTTGGTCACCTCCCTGACTAGACTAAGATGAATGCAGCAATGTACAGAGATATCCTGGAGGAAAACCAACGCTTCCCATTCAACCTGATGGGGCTTGAGAGGTGCTGCAAAGAGGAATGGGCCAAACTGCCCAAAGATAGGTGTGCCAAGCTTGTGGCATCGTATTCAAAAAGACTTGAGGCTGCACTTGCTGCCAAAGGTGCGGTCACGTCCTGGTCGCATGTTTATGTGCTGGTCGTTTCCCTAAGATGCAGATGCACTGCAAAAAGTCAGTGTTCAAAAACAAGAAAAAAAATTACAAAAATTAGGGGTATTTTATTTGAACTAAGCAAAATTATCTGCCAATAGAACAAGAAAATTCGGCTTGTCAAGACTTTCCAAAACAAGTCAAATTAGCTAACCTCAATGAACCCAAAAATACCTTAAAATAAGTATATTCCTCATTAATAACAAGTGCACTTTTCTTGGTAAGAAAAAAAAGAGACCTTTTTGCTCAATATGTTGAAAAATATTCTTAAATTAAGTAAATGCTAGTGCCATTATCTTGACATAATGATATGCGCTCGGCATCATGATTTTGTTTTTCATGCTTGAAGTAAGAAATTACTACTTAAAATAAAAGTAGTTTTATACTTGTGAGTGTTGATGACACAGCTTTGCATCAGTTGATATTTTAGTTCAGTGGTTCTTAACCTTGTTGGAGGTACCGAACCCCACCAGTTTCATATGCGCATTCGACGAACCCTTCTTTAGTGAAAAATAAAAAAATTTTTTTTCAAATTCAAGACAAAGTTATATGTTTTTGGTAACACTTTAGTATGGGGAAAATATTCTAAGTAACAAAGACTTAATTTAGAGTTATTTGGTGAGGGTTAGAGTTAGAGGGTTAGGGTCAGGGTTAGAGGGTTAGGGTTATAATAAGGCCATGCCGAATAAGGCATTAATAAGTACTTAATAATGACTAGTTAAGAGCCAATATGTTACTAATTTGCATGTTAATAGGCAACTAATTAATGGTGAGTATGTTCCCCATACTAAAGTGTTACCATGTTTTTTTACTGGTGCACAAAATGAACCGTGCATGAACATCACCTTGTTCAAAGAACAAAACCAACACAGTGCATAAACTCACAACAAATTACACACATGCAAATCAGTGTGACTTCTGCTGTTGCCGTATCCGTAATACGCCGATAGGGAGAAGTTTTTATTTACACGATGAGTCGGGTGTGTCTTGACCTCCGCCGAACCCCTGAGCCCGACTCACCGAACGAACCCCTAGGGTTGGATCGAACCCAGGTTAAGAACCACTGTTCTAGTTTCAAGCATGTTTTACTCAACATAGGTCATCAAATCTCAGCAACAAGCTGTAATATCTTACTGAGATAATTTAGGACCAACACCCTTAAAACAAGTAAAACACTCTAACATAAAATCTGCTTAGTGAGAAGAATTATCTTATCAGACAGAAGATAAGCAAACATCACCCTTATTTGAGATATTTCATCTTACTTAGATTTCAGTTTTTGCAGTGTGGACGTCAGGAAACAGCGTGCAGGAATGATTTATTCCAATAAATCAAGCCCAAAATACAAAAGAGTGCCTATGGCACGGGAAGCTAAAGTTAAGAACAAGCCAAAACAAGAACAAGAAGCAAAAGAACCAATGTAACTGCGCGAAAGGCAGGAATAAATAGCTCTCTGATTAGTGACCTGGAGCAGGTTAGCGTCCCGACCACTAATCAGAGGCAGGTGACGTTAATCAGCACCCATGGCAACAAATAAAACAAACCAAGGTGCGGAAACAGAACTATATCGACAACCAAGAAAATACCAAACTAAACAAAACATGATCCGTGCAGCAACGGATCATGACAGGTGAATCAACAAAGTATTGAGCAAAGGCTGTGAATACTTATGTACTTGTGATTTTTTATTTTTAATAGATTTGTAAAATGAAAAACAATTTTTTACACTGTCATGGTGTGTTGTCTGTAGAATTTTGAGGACAGAAATGAACTTATTCTATATTGGAATAAGGCTATAACACAGGGGTAGGGAACCTATGGCTCTAGAGCCAGGTGTGGCTCTTTTGATGACTGCATCTGGCTCTCAGATAAATCTTAGCTGACATTGCTCAACACGATAAGTAACAAATGATTCCGCTGGTAATCACAGTGTTAAAAATAACATTCAAAATGAAAAACATTCTCATGCATTTTAATCCATCCATCCGCGTTCTATCGCACCTGTTCAAGAAGTCGCATTAATATTTTATTTATTTTTGGTTAGCTTCAGAATAACAATGTTATTAAAAAGAATAAAAGACTTATTATACTCTAAAAATGTAAGTCTTACTTAAAAATGCACTTATTTAGTTGTATTTAGTGTACAAAATATTGGTAACACTTTAGTATGGGGAACATATTCTCAGTAACAAAGACTTAATTTAGAGTTATTTGGACACCAGGGGAACATATAAGGGTTAGGGTTACTAATAAGCAATATTTCTGAGGTAATTCAATCAATCAATCAATCAATGTTTATTTATATAGCCCTAAATCACAAGTGTCTCAAAGGGCTGTACAAGCCACAACGACATCCTCGGTGTCCAGTGGGTCTGACATAATATTGTGAAAGTCCAACACATCAGCGAAAGTCCAGTCCATGGTGGGGCCAGCGGGAACCATCCCGAGCGGAGACGGGTCAGCAGCGTAGAGATGTCCCCATCCGATGGACAGGCTAGCGGTCCACCCCGGAGCAGAGTAGAAAAGAAAAGAAAAGAAACGGCAGATCAACTGGTCTAAAAAGGGAGTCTATTTAAAGGCTAGAGTATACAAATGAGTTTTAAGATGAGACTTAAATGCTTCTACTGAGGTAGCATCTCTAACTTTTACCGGGAGGGCATTCCATAGTATTGGAGCCCGAATAGAAAACGCTCTATAGCCCGCAGACTTTTTTTTGGCTCTGGGAATCACTAATAAGCCGGAGTTCTTTGAACGCAGATTTCTTGTCGGGACATATGGTACAATACAATCGGCAAGATAGGCTGGAGCTAAACCGTGTAGTATTTTATACGTAAGTAGTAAAACCTTAAAGTCGCATCTTAGGTGCACAGGAAGCCAGTGCAAGTGAGCCAGTATAGGCGTAATATGATCAAACTTTCTTGTTTTTGTCAAAAGTCTAGCAGCCGCATTTTGTACCATCTGTAATCTTTTAATGCTAGACATAGGGAGGCCCGAAAATAAAACGTTACAGTAATCGAGACGAGATGTAACGAACGCATGAATAATGATCTCAGCATCGCTTGTGGACAAAATGGAACGAATTTTAGTGGCTTCTTGGTTGTATAATAAGGCCATGCAGAATAAGGCATTAATAAGTACTTAATAATGACTAATTAAGACCCAATATGTTACTCATTTGCATGTTAATAAGCAACTAATTAATGGTGAATATGTTCCCCATACTAAAGTGTTACCAAAATATTATCTCACGGAAATACATTTGACAATATTTGGCTTTCATGGCTCTCTCAGCCAAAAAGGTTCCCGACCCCTCCTATAACATAAGAAAATGTGGGAAAAGTGAAGTGCTGTGAATACTGGATACTGATGTCTGAGCCCAAATGATCAGGATTATCTTGGTGTCCCCACCTTCTACCTTCCTAGTCACGTCCGTTGTGTCCTTGGGCAAGACACTTCACCCTTTGCCTCTGATGGCTGCTGGTTAGCGCCTTGCATGGCAGCTCCCGCCATCAGTGTGTGAATGTGTGTGTGAATGGGTAAATGTGGAAATAGTGTCAAAGCACTTTGAGTACCTTGAAGGTAGAAAAGCGCTATACAAGTATAACCCATTTATCATTGTCTGTTTGCTATCCCCCCCCCCCAGTGAAGCAGTACAGAGCTGACCTTATAAAGACTCGTCCTGACCAGACCACACTTCAGTCCCAGAATCCATGGAAGCCAAGACCAAGCCCACAGCTCCGACGCCCAAAGGGCCGTCCAAAGCGGAGAAGAAGGAGCCAGCAGCCCCGCGCAAGGCTGAACCCGCCCCGGCAACGCCCGAACCGGAGATTCCACCTCCCCAGGATGGGGCGGCGGAAGACGCCTGCAGCACGGACTGTCTGGAGCACCTGAAGCCCTTCCTCATCGGCGGCGCCGTCGTTGCAGTGGGGGCCATTTTGTTGGGGGCCATCCTGCTGGCGAGGAGAAACTAAAAGTTTCGACGTAGGAGAATGGGACTGATGAGTTGGTTCACAGGTCGCCACGTTTGAAATAAGAGGCGGGGAGTCACTAAGCTTATTTATTTTTCGGCCTTTAGACGTGTATAGTCATTCTAACAATATGCATGAAATGAAATGTATCATTCCCTCTATAAAACAAAAAAAATGACACTGTAGTGCTCAGTATACAAACTTTCCAAAAGTAGCCTTTTTTAAAAATTTGCTTTATTGTTTGCAATATTGAGCAATGTTTCATTTTCCAAAGCGCTCCAGAAAAATTATCTAGATTACAGGTGTCAAATTCCACATAATTTTAAATGGTCCGCAAAAGCCTAGAAATAATATGCCATGTATATATATAATGTACTTATTTATTTATCTTTAAAAGCCACTCTCTGAGTTGCTGTCACCAGCACCTACATGTCACTAAGCTGAAGACTTGTGGATTGTCTTTCTCACTTCTCTCACTTTATCCTATACTTACGTATGCGTAGTTATATTGCCTGGTTGAGCCTTTTGATTAACACCTCACAGGGGTGGGGTCTGCCCCTCTATTAGAGAAGCACTGGTCTAAGGGATGAATCGATAAGCGATATCAACGATAACCACGGTATGTAAAACCCTTGTAATTCAAAATGATCGAAAAACCGTGATTGATAACCGCACCTTGATAAACTCTCAGACAGTTAGTATTTAAGCTTGCTCGCTTAAATACTAACATGAATACAAGAGACATTAACGTCTTTCCCTGTTAAGAAAACGACACACCCCCAATCTAAACTTTAATAAACAAACAGATTGCTCTTTGAGCAACGAAGATATTTAACTTGAACCTATCAGGGTGATGGATATTTACTCAGAGGAATACAAGACACAGGTGATTTTACAGCGTAGTTCAAGGACAGTTGAATAGAGTAGGACGCCACAGCGCCCGCCAGGACACTCAAGTGACAAAAACATGTAAATTAGATGGCTTTCTACCAGTGTGTCTAATTATTTTAGTTATCAAAAAAAAACTAGGTCAAAAAATGTCAGTGTGTCTATGAGTACTTTTTGAAGACATACAACAATACGACAATAACAATGATAACTGCAATAATTTTGGCCACAAAAACCAAGACCATTACATTCCTTTATTAGTCAATAAAACACTTTCTTTTCTTACTAAATGTGAATGTAAAAATATTTGATAGTAAAAAACGTGCTGCTCAGCCGCCAGGAATTTACCGTACAAAAACAGTGGTACCGCTTTTTCATTTACAGTAATGCACTGTAAAAACAACAACTGTAGATTTTACGGTTCAAACACAGGCAGTAATAATTAATTGCAAAGGGAATTGTGTAATAATATCATGAGGCGAATCCTAGTGCGTTTATATTTTATTAATTGTTTCAAGCGGCGATCTTAGGGCAGCCATAACTGCGATGTGGCCTTCAACGAAAACGAGTTTGACACCTCTGATCTAGATCTGATGCTATGTTCTTGAAAGAAATTGAGGAAACTGCTACGATATGATTGATATATGTTCAAGTGTGTATATGGCAGACTAGTGTTGCAAAGTTATTTCTTTATGTAGAATAACAAACAATGTTCTTGTCAAATGACACAACACCGTGTTCTGCATCGGTATGTTCACTTCTTATCGTAAATACTTAGCTTAGTGCAGTCATTAGAGGTCCGGTATCAATCAGGTTCATCGGCTGCCGTTGAACCTTGGCTTCATTTCACTGTGCTGTGCTCTCTGTGTATTCCATTGAAAAGCTTATTAATAACTAAGTATGGATATAGGAGCTTTCTTAAGTGCTAATGCAAAGGAAGTGGAGCTTAGAAATGTTCAGTCGATCAGTCATCATTTATGTCATCCACAAGCCCTGTTAAAAAAACACTTTTCTTTATTTTGTTAACAATTTGTAACCCCGATTGTCATCATTAATCTTGTTTGTGTGTGTTATTCAGTACATTCTACACCCCTATAGCTCATTCTAAGGATGCAATACCAAAAAGTAGAACTAACTTCACCTGACATTGTACAAATCAGTGTACAAAAAAAAAAAAAAAATATTCTTTTAATAACTTCAACAGCGTATAAATGCAATAATTCAGGTAGGATTCCTCAGTTGGCACATATAGTGTGCTGTAGCAAAGTATTAATAAATAATGATGTAACACTGCTGATGGTCATGTATGATGTTTAAAAAAGGCAATGACGGTGATGTTAGAAATGATAGCATTTGTGTGCTCATGGTGACTGTAATGATAATGATGGCTATGTGTGGATATATTTTTATATTTTTAAAAAACAATAGATTGTTTAGGCCTACGCCACTCTTCCCCTATAGTAGTGTATACAAAGAACGTGGTTGTGATGCAGCCTTAATTAAAAAAAGTGAACCAACCTCAAATTTGTATTGGATATTTCTGATAGTGAAAAAGGGTCACTTGACAGGTTTTTGTTTTAACAAATGAATTCATCATTAGGTAACAATAATTGAATGTATCGTAAAAAAATTAATATTTTATTCTGAAGGTCCAGGCCGGAAGTGTTTCCGGTCACGTGATGTGGTTAAACACACACAAATTCCCTGCCTTGAAGTCCGAATAGCTAATCATACCTCCTGACTTTTCTTGTCATTTATTTGGCGGAGAGCAACTGAACCGATGAGGGTGATAGTGAAAAAACGTCACTTGATAGGTTTTTGTTTTAACAAATGAATTCATCATTACGGTAACAATAATAGAATGTATCGTAAAAATAAAAAATATTTTAGTCTGAAGGTCCAGACCGGAAGTATGATGTAGTTAAACACACAAAGCTCCCTGCCTTGAAGTCCGAATAGCTAATCATACATCCTGACTTTTCTTGTAATTTATTTTGGCGGAGAGCAACTGAACCGGTGAGGGTGATAGTGAAAAAAGGTCACTTTACAGGTTTTTGTTTTAACAAATAAATTCATCATTAGGTAACAATAATTGAATGTATCGTAAAAAAAAAAAAAAAAAATATTCTGAAGGTCCAGGCCGGAAGTGTTTCCGGTCACGTGATGTGGTTAAAAACACAAGTTTCCTGCCGTGAAGTCCGAATTGCTAATCATACATCCTGACTTTTCTTGTCATTTATTTGGCGGAGAGCAACTGAACCGGTGAGGGTGAGTCGAGTAAAGGGTTATATTTTATTTAGACAGATGTTTAGGGGTATTTGATAAGAGATAACGCTAGCGTTCGTGCTAACAGCAGCGTGGGTTGTTGTTAGCTAAACACAAGGTAACCCATGTTAGCAACACGCTGTAAGACGGGGGTCGGCAACCCAAAATGTTGAAAGAGCCATATTGGAACAAAAATACAAAAAACTAATCTGTCTGGAGCCGCAAAAAATTAAAAGCCTTATATAAGTCTTAAAATGAAGTCAACACATGACGTAAGCGTCTATATTAGCTATATTAGCCTACTATCAAAATAACTGTGTCGCAGGCTGAAGCAAATGTTCGTTGACAGACATTTAATATTTATTCTACACATTTTTACAACATTAAGAAACCATTAGTAAATCAGAAGCTACTCAAGGTGAGAAAACTCTTGGAAATTACTGGCTTTCAATGGCCAAAGGTATACATGTGTGTGTCCAAGTTAAGGCTGCCTTCTTTTAATATAATTATTACAATCTTTGGCAATGGAGGTAATGTTTGCTGTGGTCTGGAACAACATGGCACACAAACAACTATCAGAAATGCAGCAAATATGATAATAATGTGTCATGAGACATGCAAAAGTTAATTATATACAAAGAGGATAAAAGTAAAGGATATTACTGTAGTATTGTACATGGTAATTGTTATATATATATGATATAAACATAATATCAGTATATATGCTATACTTTACATATATTTAAATATTACGTATATATGTTATTTTATATTGCTTTTAGTCTAATTTATACCTGCATTGTCTTTTCCATCAATTGTAACTGAGCTACTGTGTGGAACAATTTCCCTTGTGGATCATTAAAGTTTGTCTATGTCTATATTAAATGAGCTCAAATATACCTACAAATGAGGCATGGTGATGCAATATGTACATACAGCTAGCCTAAATAGCATGTTAGCATTGATTAGCTTGCAGTCGTGCACTGACCAAATATGCCTGATTAGCAGTCCGAGTCAATAACATCAACAAAGCGCACCTTTGTGCATTCACACACGGCATGAAACTTTTGGTGGACAAAATGAGACAAACGAGTGGAAGATTTTACATGTAAACTGTTGCGTCACAGTCCACACTATGGCGAGTTCAAGAACCGGCGAAATTAGGACAAAACAATGTTCACCAAATACTCTCATCAGTGAAGCATAAACACAAACATATTAAACAGTGGGGTTTCTAACAATTGGGAAGATTTGTGTCATGTTTGTCCTCAAACAAATAACATACTAAAACAAAAAAATATGTTTCCCCATCTCTTTCCATTTTCAATCCTTTTTTAATAATGCCCCAGGGAGCCACTAGGGTGGCACTAAAGAGCCGCATGCAGGTTGTTAACATAAAATTGTACTGCATTGCAAATTATAGATGCCATCAATTTTCTACCGCTTGTCCCTTTTGGAGTCGCGGGGGGTGCTGGAGCCTATCTCAGCTGCATTCGGGCGGAAGGCAGGGTACACCCTGGACAATATAATACAATACATGACTGACTGGCTGTTAATTCAATAATTATTTGTGCATGTGAAGTGTCTCCTGTCCACTTTTTAATTACCGTATGTATTGAGTTGGGGGAGGTGTGCTTGTTTTCAGGGATCTTAAAAATGATCATCCCAGTCCGGTGCTTCACCTGTGGAAAGATCGTGGGTAACAAGTGGGAGATGTACCTTGGTCTGCTCCAGGCTGAGTACACAGAAGGGTAAGACATTACGACATTTTGAAATGTTCCATAATGTGTAATACGTTTGTATTAAGTAGTAGTAAGTGCCAAGTAATTCTTGCTCGAATAAAATGCCCATTTTGACTGTAAGGACAGGACACATTAAAAAATGTTTCACTTTATTTTAAAATGTTCTTTATTTTTTTATCAATTAAGAATAGTTACAAATGAGTATTGCGATTCATTCGAAAATATAGTTTTTACACCTTCAGTCAAGGCCAAAATTATTGGCACATCTGCGTTTATTTATTTAGTTTGCATTGAAACACATAACCCCACCCCCAAAAAAGCCTATATTATTTTACACAGAACTCCAAAAATGGACTGGACAAAATGATTGCCACCTTTTCAAAATTGTAAGAAATAGTTGTATTCTAAGCATGTGATGCTCCTTTAATTTGTAATTATACTCACCTGTAGCAAGTAACAGGTGCTGGCAATATATAAATCACTCTTGCAGCCAGTTAAAAATGGAAAAAAGTTGACTTAACCTTTGTGTTGTGTGTACCACAATGAGCATGGAGAAATGAAAGAAGAGCAAAAAACTCTCAGAAGATTTGAGAACCAAGATTGTGGAAAAGCATGGACAATCTCAAGGCTACAAGTCCATCTCCAGAGATCTAAATGTTCCAATGTCATCAAGAAGTTTAAAGCCCATGGGACTGTAGCTAACCTCCCTGGACGGAAGAGAAAAATGTATGAAAGACTGCAACGAAGGATTGTTAGAATTGTGGATAAAGAACCTCAATCCAATTCCAAACAAATTCAAGCTGACCTGCAGACACCGGCGGGTACAACAGTGTCAGCTCGCACTATCCGTCGCCATCTCAATGAAAAGGGATGCTATGGTAGGAGACCCAGGAGGACCCTGCTGCTGACACACAGACAAAAAAGCAAGACTGGAGTTTTCAAAAACGTACCCGAGGAAGCCAACATCCTTCTGGGAGAACGTCTTGTGGACAGATGAGACTAAAGTGGAGCTTTTTGGTAAAGCACATCATCACACTGTTTACAGAAAACAAAATGAGGCCTTCAAAGTAATGAACACCATCCCTACAGTCAAACATGGTGGAGGTTCACTGATGTTTTGGGGTTGCTTTGCTGCTTCTGGTACCTGATGCCTTGACTGTGTGCATGGCATCATGAAATCTGAGGACTACCAAATAATTTTGAGGCATGTGTCAGAAAGCTGGGTCTCCGTCAGAGGTCATGGGTCTTCCAGCAGGACAACGACCCAAAGCATACTTCAAAAAGCACACAAAATGGCTTAAGACAAAGCGCTGGAGAGTTCTGAAGTGGCCATCAATGAGTCCAGATCTAAATCCTATAGAATATCTGTGGAGATATCTAAAAACAGCAGTTGGGAGAAGGCACCCTTCAAATCTGAGAGACCTGAAGCAGTTTGCAAAAGAAGAGTGGTCCAAAATTCTAGTAGCAAGGTGTAAGAAACTCGTTGGTTACAGGAAGCCATTGATTTCAGTTTTTTTCCCCCAAAGGGTGTGTTACCAAATATTAAGTTGAGGGTGCCAATAATTTTGTCCAGTCCATTTTTGGAGTTAACGTATGTACAATATCAGATTTGTCTTTTTTGTGTGTTGTTTCAATGCAAACAAAATAAACATATGAACATCAAAGCATTTGTAATTTTAACAATTTTCTGGGAGAAGTGGTGCATTATCTGACAGAAATGCAGGGGTGCCAATATTTTTGGCCATGACTGTATCTGTTACAGATATTTTGCTTTCAAAAAAGCTTGTTAAAATGAAAATAAATCATCTGACTGACTTATGATTTCAAAGTAAGTTATCCACCAAATAGTACACCTTAAAAATGACAAAGGATTTTACTGTAACAAATCTGGTACCGTTTTTTTAATTTACAGTAATGCATTGTACAACCCACCACCATAGTTTTTCCGGTAAAAACTGTCAGCTCAGTTGCTCTAAATTTACTGTAAACTGGTACTATTTTTTCATTTACAGTAATACACCGTAAAAACAACCGTAGATTTTATGGTAAAATTCTGGCAACAGAGCGGTCTGTTTTTCATTGCATAATTTGCAGATCTTTACAGTGTATGTGAACATAGGCAATTATTTAATAACTGTTAATATTCATACTGTATACTATTCACTGTTAAGACAGCCCTCCCGTTATGGCCCTCAATGAAGATGAGTTTGACACTTCTGGCCTAGTCTATAATTTGACTCCAACACTTGTGAAATGCATTTAAAAATAGTACTCACCTGGTTGCTGTGAAATGAACGAAATTTAGTGTTTTTAAGAATTTCTTGTAAACATTGTGCAATTCTGATCAAATTAACTTTGCGATACTTGTTTTATTTATATAAGGACGCTAGTATTGTTCGTCGGCTGCTTCGTTAACATTATGTTGCTCTCAGCGATTGTAAACTTTTTTTTTTCTTTCCCACCCATTTAGTGATGCTCTAGATGCCCTGGGCTTGAAGAGATACTGCTGTCGAAGGATGCTCCTCTCTCATGTGGATCTTATTGAGAAGTTGTTGAATTATGCTCCCCTGGAAAAGTAATTAAAAACTGCTTTCTTTATGTATGTTTGGCGCTTGGACATGTCTTATTTTTATTTTGATGTCAAATGACAAGAATGTTGCTTTAACTACAGTATACACATTGAAATATTGTTTTTCTGAATAAAGATGGTAAATTTCACATTTATTTCTGTGTAAGTCAGTTGTATATCAAAGTCAATTACATTTTCTTTTGTGGAAAAGTATCATTCAAAATTATGAGTTTTCGGTAAAACTTCGGGTTGCCAAACCAAAAAGAATTTAAAACTGAGAAATAAAAATAAAACATGGGTACATTTTAGGGATGTTTTATATTACAAAAGAATGATGAACATGACATGTTATATACATTTGCAGGTCTCTGCACATGCAAGGATTCTAATCATACTTGGCAACACATGTTTTTCCAGGAAACTTCCATATTTTTTGACCTGCCGTCCTCCCATTTGTGCACGTTTTACTTCCACAAAAAAAAAACTTGGGCATTGTTGGAGCGGCCGGCACAAACGTCAGTGCGGTGTAGTCTGCAGGGTGCGTTTCAGTATTTTCAAATGCAAATATTGGCAGGTATGATTGGAATCTGAATTAACCTACACACAACATATCCTGTGAAGAGTTGACAAACAATTACAGACTCAACATTTTTAAGTCTATTTACAAGTTTGTGCAGAAACTAAAAAGAAAACTCCCCTGAACACTTCAACAGCAGTGTCTAGAGGGGGAAAGTATATTTTCTAAAAACATTTAGGAACATATTACAGAAAAAAAATAAAGTATTCAGACGTCACTCAATTTTTTCACATTAATTGTGCACTACCTTTGAACTGGATTTAACTCCATGCAAAGTGTAAACATGATAAAACAGCTGGCTGAGTTCAATTTTAAGTCATTGCAAAGATTGCCAAAAAAGTAAAATACATCTTTTGTTTTATTAGGTCTAGTTATTTGGTTTTAAAGGGTAAAAAAAAAAATCATGCTTACAGCTTTGTTTAAATATGCAACATAAATGTGACCAAAATTGAAGTAGTCCGATTACTTTGTGAAAGCACGATACATAAGTGTTCTCAAAACTAATCATTGGTGGCATTTTATACATTTAAATAATTTCAAGGAACCTTTATGACGTACACTACTCACAAATAGTTAGGGATATTGAATACAGGATGAATCTAAAAAGCACTATAACCTTTACAGGTAAAGTATGAATTTTCTAAGCCCAAATGTTTCACTACTATATTTTTTTACACAACTTGCTGTTCTCTAACAAGGAGCTGAACGGTAATAAGAGGTGTGTGAGACATGTATGGATCAATACATTTATTACAGAAAGGCACCTCCAGTCTCAGTGTATGCTGATGACACTAAGCTTTTAAAGTTCCGAACACTACTTTTTGAATTTGATACATTTTTATAAATTACAGTTAAACGATTATTCGAAGCAACAGAAAATAAATCAAAGTTTTTTTTCCTAATCAAACTAAACAATAATAGCCATAACTGTATCCTGTGTTAATGTATATAAAAAAAATAAATATTGATCCATGATCTTTTGGACAAACAATACAACGTCAAACTGTTTTTTCCCTACAGGCCAGTCCATGGTGTAATTTTTGATGACCAACTTCCAGTTCTGGTGTCAAAATATATAAAAAAAAAGTTTTTGGTCAATTTTTCAGTTTTATGTCGATATAAATATTTAATAAATAAAAATGTCAAATTACAAATTTTTACATCTTGTTATTGCTCTTCGGCACTGGAATAGAAAAACGTGTTTCACCCCCAAATTAATACTTTTTCTTTCCCAAAATAAAATTTAAATAGTCGTCCCTTGTTTATGGCTGTTAATTGGATCCGAACATGGCCGTGATAAATTAATTTCCGCGAAGTTTGTATAATTTACCAATTTACCAAAATGTTTTAATAGTAGAGTATAAAAAACTGTTTGACTTTCAAGATCCATTTTTCAACATCAAAGCCCTCCAGACATGAATTAATGCCCTTTAGTTACCTTTATACTCTTTTAAGCCAATATAGTAATGCTGCCTGAGGCTGAGCCAATCAGTAGCCACAATACTAGACAATGCACTCTGGTAGATGTGCTCTCCTCTCGTGGCCAATACTACTACTGTATTGATATTTTTTTGTATATTTAGCCATTTTTAGGCTTTAAAAGACTTAATTTAGGAACAAGAAATTGTACAATAGGCTTTAAAAATTTAAATATGTAGTGAAGACAATATTTGAGACTAGGGATGACTGTAATCCAATGTTTTTTGGTTTTTCAATTCCCAATCATGAAATAAAATTCCAAAGCAAAAAACCTACACTGATCATTGATCCATTCAAGGATCAGACACCTTGTAGGGATTTTGCCATCCTTGTTAGAGATCAGCGAGTTTTAAAACTAATACTAAAACTTTGAACAGTTGGACATTCCAAATTAATTACATACATTGTAGCTTCATCCTGAAATTCCAGATTAATATCCCTCACTTTTTAAGAGTAGTGTCGATTAAAAACAAATGCCCTTGTTCTAGTGTTAGTTACCGAATCATGAGTAGACCCCAGAAAGTAGGCGTATCAGTTTGTCAATACGTTCTGCAATCAACATGGTCTTAAAAAGAAGAAAGAAGTGAAAGGCTATTGTGAGAGAAATGCTAACAGACAGCATCATCAGGGAGTCTCCTCTGGGTTGGATGTGACGTTTTATGTGTTGCGATGTCAAAGTGGACCACGAAGCTGTGACGATACAATCTTACCGAGTCAGCGGTAGCGGTCTCTCTGATCCCTGTGCCTGTCCCGCAAGCGCTCCCTTTCCCTCTCTCGACTCCGGGAACGTTCCCTGTGCCTCCGGGATGTTCCGGCTCCTTCCCAACTAGGCAACTCCTCTCTGTGGCGCTCCCGATCTCTGACCCGGGTGTCTGAATGACTGCTACTCCTGCTGGAAATCAATCAGGGATTATTAGACTGTGTGTGATTCATGTCATGTGATTGTGTTGGGGCGCTGAAAAACCTGTGGCCAGAGTCTCCCTGGATGGACACCAGGCAGTCTTTGAGGGAGGTGACCAGGGCTTGGCAGCGCTTATCTCCGTATATTCTGGACTGCTTAATGATGGCGATGGCCGTTAACAGCGTTTCCATGGCTACCCGCAGGTCTCCTGCATTAGACAATGTCGGCAATGAACACATGCAGCAAACAGCTGAAATATGCAGCTCACACATATTGAGGTAGAAAAAAACCCTTATAAAATAGTTTTCCATCAGTCAGTCATGTCACAACCTACTTTTATTTAGGTCAATGTATTTTTTCTGAAATATGCTTTAATGCTTCAACAGTACATTAAAAAATGGAAAACATGCACCAAAAAGCTTTTTGATTTGTATGAAATTTTGTGACATTTAAATAAATCATGAAATGTATTTGTAATGATAAAGTAACACAGTGGATCAAGGAATGTGTGGTTTGAAACATTCAGGAAGTATCCACAGTGTTGTCGACAATGCCTTCCATCCTTCGCCCTCCCTTCCGGTGCACACCAAGAAGATTAACCAACAAGGTAAAGTGTTTTTTAAATTTTTTTATTCCTAATCATTGCACTGACCAGCTAACAAAGTTAATGAGTTTTGTGATTTCAAACCGTGAGTGCACCACAGGACTAGAGTGTGTGCGCATTGGCAGGGCAGCTGCATATTGGGACGCCGTGGCGAAGTTGGTAGAGTGGCTGTGCCAGCAATCGGAGTGTTGCTGGTTACTGGGGTTCAATCCCCACCTTCTACCTTCCTAGTCACGTCCGTTGTGTCCTTGGGCAAGACACTTCACCCTTTGCCTCTGATGGCTGCTGGTTAGCGCCTTGCATGGCAGCTCCCGCCATCAGTGTGTGAATGTGTGTGTGAATGGGTGAATGTGGAAATACTGTCAAAGCGCTTTGAGTACCTTGAAGGTAGAAAAGCGCTATACAAGTATAACCCATTTATCATTTATCATTATATGAGGACAGTCTAGCTCGTTGTTCTGATTTTGTAATTAAATAGAAAGTTGATCCATGACCCACTTATGTTTCTTTAATATACAGGACTGTAAAGGACTTTATATTGTGTTTAAAGTGTACAAAAAAACATATATAAGTCGCACTAGAGTATAAGTCGCATTTTTGGGGGAAATTTATTTGATAAAATCCAACACCAATAATAGACATTTGAAAGGCAATTTTCAAACACCCATTTGTGAATTCGTTCCTCGAGCTGTGGCCACCTAGCTTTTAGCCCGCGATTAGCTTTTTTAGTTTTCTTCATTTCAGTAAGAGTAGCATCCGCTTTTCGCCAGTCCCTTACAAGTTTCTCGCTTACTCCAAACTTTCTTTCTGCTGCTCGATTGCAGTTTTCTGCTGCATATTTCATTACTTCCAGCTTGTAACCTGCAGTATATGATTTCCTTTTCGGTGCCATTTTTGTTCAGCCCTTCTCAGTTTTTATAAGTTACCGCCAATGTTGAAATGATCAATTTTCATAGGTACGGAAGCAGGAGCAGGTAGTATCTTTTTTTTCACAATGCACTTCTGCCATGACCCGCCCCCGGCACATTTTTATTGGTTGACGTGTGTGTGTGACGATTGCTGATATACGCCTAGTCTCTTACGTGAATGAGATAATTATTATTATTTGATATTTTACGGTAATGTGTTAATAATTTCACACATAAATCGCTCCAGAGTATAAATCGCACCCCAAACTATGAAAAAAAACTGCGATTTATAATCCGAAAAATACGGTAATCTGTTATTGGGGGGAATTGAGGGGATTACTATGATGTGTTCAAGAGTCTTTTAAGAGTTTTTAGAGTCGGTTAATTGACTTATTGAATATCGATCCAGGTCTAAATACAGCCGTACTCTAAATTATTCAATGTGAGATGGGTCGGGCTATTTAAATAGTTTTTATTTTGTTGTTTTTTTGTAAACTCCTGCAAATTTTACAAATGTATCAAAAACAATGCGGATTGATCCATTTTCATTAATCTGAACAAAAATGTGAACACAATCTATAAGCAGAGAAGAATGACTCAAAATCCATGAAACATCTGTTGCAACGCATTCCGGGCAGTTTATCCAAGTATTGTTAGCGTTGTGCTTGCACACATGGGCATTTGATGCGTTAATGACAGACTGAAGAATATGAGAGTAATTTCCAGCATAACATAAATATGATGAGGTGTACTTACCGGTTGTTGCGCCGGTCACGGCCTTGGTAATGGCGCTGCTAGCCACAGCCCTATTTCTGTTCAACAGCTCCTCATAATCCCTGTCTCCCCTTTGTCAGCAAAATACAAAGATATTTTTACAACAGCGACAAATTAATCAAACAAATAATTTTTGTGTCTTGGACAACTTTATCAAAGGTGTGAAATTGATCGCATTCTCACTTTTGCATATTGTAAGAAAGCCTGCTGTGTCTTTCTGGTGGTGGTGAGATGTAGGCTGGATTGATATGCAGACTTGGAGACGGCTGTCTCGGAGCGTTGAAAAGTTGAGGAGGAAACAAAGGAGGGGGGTAGATGTTGGGGGGCACAGGTGGGAAGGGAGGTGGTGGATGGGCGAGTAAAGGGCTGGAATGTGAGGGAAATATGTTGCCGAGGGGATGCGGCGGGAAGTGAGGGGGTATACTGCGAGGAGGGTGGTTGTTCCGGGGTAATGGCGTACTCTCCAGCGAATCACAGTCCCTGGAATTACTGCGCATTGGGAAGCCTATGAAAAGCACTTAAGTCACGTGGATGTACAGTATATCATTCACTACGTTTACACTGCAGGTCAATAGTCAGCTGGAAAATATTTTTTCCAGCTGACTATTTAGACTGCAAGCAAAATGTGATCTTTATCAGATTCCACTATGAACATGTACAGGCCCCAAAGTGGCCTCGACATCACTTGTATGCACAGTTTGATAAAGTGAGAAAACAAAGGAAGTTGACCAGATTCCGTAAATGAACAAGAAAGTCGCTACTCCTTAATAAAATAAGTCACCACACCTTAAAAATTTGTGTTTTCTTCACGTAAAAATAAATACAAGTACCGTAATATAATGTATGAATGGATGTATATAATGTAATATATTTGGGAGAGTTTGAATCTTTTTATAGCTGTTAAGTAGAGGCAACACATCAGCGTGAATCCATGTTAGCTTTATTCTTCAACTCACTTACGTAAACAACTTACGCAATATATGTAACCTATAAGCAAATACGCCACAACGTCAACTCCAGTTCTTCAACAATCGCTATTTCTTTGGAATCAAAATATAGGTCTTAAAAATATTCAGCCACCGAAAAAGGACTTTGCTCATCGAAACCGGATGTTGTTATGTAGTATCCACATCCGCTGGCAGGGTGCGTCCTTCCCCGTGCACACAAATGACGAAGCTCAAAGAGATGCAACGATATCAAAATCTCACGGTACGATAATACCATGGTATTAAGGCCACGGTATGATATTATCGTGGCATATGTCCAAAAAAATAAAAGAGACTTAAAAATGTTAAGTGTGTAAAATGAATTGGCAGAAATGTTTAAGATAAACACACTTACTGTAAGTTAACCATAAACATAATGCTAAAATTATCTAATCTTATTAATACAAATATGATTTTTTTAAGCACAAAGAATTGTGTCGGGACGTCCACCGTTTCAAGCAAATAAAAAAAAAAAGACTTACAGCTGCATTTCTTTAAAGTGACAATGTAAACATCCAGTGTACAACACTTATGTTCATTTCATTGTCTTTCAACTTTTACTTTCTGACAGGCAGTATACTTGACAGGGGACATGTTTATACAAGCCTGGAAAATGCTGTCTCTCAGAAAAATTAATTACAAATTTAACTTTTAATGTTGTAAATAACACAAACTGATGTTTTGGTTCGCTGGCTTCAAATATATTTTTTGTATGACAGTTGATGAGAAAACATGGATGGATGAATTGAGGATTTATCAAGTAGTTTTTCAGTTTCCTCATATTTTCCGCATTGAGCATTTTTTTGGTGATTACCTCCGTACGGTACGATATGACTGTCTGGCTGTGTGTCGCCTTGGAAACGCTCGAGACGAAACTATTGCTTTGCAAAACGCAGAGTTTCTTATCTCAGCTAAAGAGCTTATGTTTTCGCCAGGGTTTGTTTTTCTGTTTGTTAGCAACATAACTCAAATAGTTATACATAGATTTTGATGACAGTTTTCAGGGAATGTCCAAAAAACCCCCAAATAATTCCTCTCATCGACGACAAACACTTGGGCGCTGCGCAAAGGATATTGGGAGATGTAGTTTATTTCCAGACCTGGCCAAAGCGCCAGAAAAAAACACTACACACCAAATTTTGTTTGATACCGCCAGGCATCACAGTAATATTGCAAAGACTTTGAAACTGAAATACTGTGGTATCTACAATACCGTTACACTCCTGGTAGTTTGCCCAAAGATGACACAAAAGTCGTATTCAGGTCGCGTTGCCGTTTAGACTGAAGTCACATTTGAAAAGATCAGATTCAGACTACCTCTTGATGTGGCCTGAATCTGTTGCGAAAAAAAAATCTGATTTGAAGCACTTTGGTGCATTTAGACTGGCAAAAAAAATCAGATCTGTGTCATTTGAGGGGTAAAAAAATCAGATTTGGTGGTCAGTGTAAAAAGGGTCATTGTTAGTGTGAGAAAATGGTGGCACTCTTACGTTTGTTTGCAACATACTCGAACACAGTTAAGTTTTGCTGAGTGGCAAGGCGGCAGTCAATTTTTTCCCCATCCATCGTACATTGTGGTATTTTATCCAACAATATTTTTGCGGACCTTCCTGAAGTCACCACCAACTTTGCATAGCTATAAAAGAGGGGATGAAAAGAAACATACATATTTGAGGTCATGAAAGTGAACTAAGTGTGAACATCTACTTGTTACATACCCTCTTGATTGGCCATTTGCTTTGTTCTCTGCAAATTTGATCTCCTCGATATCCCTTACGTCTAACCTTTGGGCCACAGACAAGACGTCTTCGTCAGATGTCCACTAAATGGTACAAAAAGATGGGGAAATGGGAAAGAGAAGAGCATAAGTACTGTTTACCTTTATTGATTTGTTTGTATAAACAGTATTAGAAGTCAAAGGTTAATAAGCTCCAAACCTGCCCATGGGAAAACAAACTGTAAAGTAAAGGACAGTGGTATTTGGACAATAGCAATGCCATTCCACTGAATCTGTGCCATTTGGAAAAGAAGAATTTGATGCAACTTTAGTTTTTTCCCGCCATTTTATTGCAACAAACGCCTAAAGAAAAAAATAAACAAATAGGCCAGCAAACTCCTTGGGCAGAAGGACTGACCATTTTGGTCACAATACCGGGATCTGTTGAAGGACACGTTAGATGACATCAAAGTAGTATTTATTTATCTATTTAAAGTTAAAGTACCACTGATAGTCACACACACACACACACACACACACACACACACACACACACACACACACACACACACACACACACACACACTACAGTGTTTCCCCCAGAAAATTTGTTAGTTAAGGTGGTGTCTCTCCGGCGGTGTAACTCGAACTGTCGCCATCACGTCTCCACCTCGTCGCTGCCACCACAGCCTGGGGGGCAATAGACTACAGACTGTGGTGACATAGGTCGGCTTTGTCGCGTGAAATAGCCTACAATTTTTGGTTGTGTTTTCCGCTCCATTTGCTGAATGGCGATATACGATATATATATATCGATATTTTTTCTGTAAAGTAAAAACAAAACAGTCCTAGTCACCTGAGATACTAAGTATGTCATTATTATGACTTAGTAAGTCAAGATAATGACTTACTAAGTCAAATTAATGACTTACTGTAAGTAAGCGTTTGCAAAAAGCTTTTGAAAAAAAAGAGTTAAAAGTGGGGCCACATGCTGAGACATACAGTATGTTCAACTCATCATGCTTAATTTATTACAGCATTTGGGAAGCCTGTAGCTGATTTTTATTATGTAAAGGTTATATTTTTATCAACATGTGATGGCAGGGACCCTGCCATTCAAAACTAGGCTGCTCCATTACTAATGATTAATGTAACTATAGCTGAAAAAATAGTACAATAGCAATAGGAGAGACTATTCATCCCTGAACACCATGGAGTTCATGTAGGCTGTATGATACAGTTACATTATTATATCAACTATCAGAGAAAGCTTCAGGAAACTCTTCATTTAACATATCGTTTTTTGCTGCTTCAACACAGCTCAATCAACACAGAAAAAGGTCAAGTGAAATAATTTAGTTGTTAACTGTAGGTCAATAATGCTTGTCTTTCTCTCAGACAGACAGGGCTTTGCTGTCCGTAACACACGCACGCACACACACACAGAGCTAACGTTATGCTAAAAGCTAATTAGCCTTCACCTCAAGGACTGCGAGCGAGCTGAGCTGCCGCTTATATTTCTAGAACGTCAACGGGCTCATAGTGATGTTACTCGTAGTTGACTGGGAGGTGTTTATTATACCGTATTTCCTTGAATAGCCGCAGGGGCGCTAATTAATTTAAAACCTCGTCTCACTCCTGCGCTTACCAAAAGCATGCGGGATGGGCAAGGATGCACTAATTATTTTAAAACTTCTTCTCACTCCGGCGCTTACCTTATCATGAAAAGCACATTTAATAAAAAAAACGTTAATATGGTCTTACCTTTAAGTTATAAATGATGTCCATGTGCAGCTGCTTCTGATCAAAGGCAGTCTTCCTTATCTTTCTTCAGTTTTAAAAGTCCTTTAATTTATATATATTCCTTTAATTATTACCTCCTGCTTCGATTGAAAGTCCAGTTTAGAAAACTGTTTTATTTTAGATATTATCCTCCATGGTAAAAGTGCAAGCAAACGATCGCGGCTCACGTATGCTGCTTGTTGTCTTCTTCTGCAGCACCGGTCTTCTGCAGTACTGGTAGTCGCAAGAAGGATCACTAGCGCCCTCTACCACCAGGAGGCGGGAGTCATTTAATGACTCATATTTGACCCGGCGGAAGTGCCAAGCATGCGCTAATTATTTTGCGAAACGAGTTTGACCCGGCTGTAATTCTAGGCAGGCGAACACTATATTCCCGGCGGCAATTCAAGGAAATACGGTAATTTGGGGAGAGTCCGCTGCCTTACCTGCTGAACACCTATCTGCTCACTCCACCGCAGGAGCACTGACTCCATGCGCTCTGAATACGCACTACTGATTGGCTGTTACATGCGCTCTGAACACGCACTGCTGATTGGCTGTTACATGCGCTCTGAATACGCACTGCTGATTGGCTGTTACATGCGCTCTGAATACACACTGCTGATTGGCTGTTACCGCTCTGCGTGTAACCAATCAGATGGTTCTGTGGGTGGGACAAAGCTGGGTGCTGCAGAGACGTACAGACAGAGGCAGAACTAAGCTGAGCAACTTGTTACGACTTTAGTTTAGGTGGTGGCTCTTTGTTGTTAAGGCAGCCGCCTTAACAACAAAGCGCTGCGGGAAACCCTGCACTAGGTGTGGTGAAATTACCCTCTGCATTTGACCCATCCCCTTGTTCAACCCACTGGGAGGTGAGGGGAGCAGTGAGCAGCAGCAGTGGCCGCGCTCTGGAATCATTTTGGTGATTTAACCACCTATTCCAACTCTTGATGCCGAGTGCCAAGCAGGGAGGTAATGGATCCCATTTTTATAGTCTTTGGTATGACTCGGCCGGGGTTTGAACTCACGACCTACCGATCTCAGGGCGGACACTCTAACCACAAGGCCACTGAGCAGGCTATTTAATAATTAAAAATATTCAGCCCGCTAAACATTCTGAGGACTATCAACCAGAATGGGTTATAAACAAATATACACAATATTCCAGCCTGCCAGACAATTTTTCTCAACTGATGTACTAGGCTTTATTTAGGTTGAACTATCACAGATTACCTTACAAAACATATTTTCAAACAAAGCATGATGATAATGTAGCACATCTTTCATTTTAGTTGGACTAGTTGGACCAGATGTGATAAGTAGCGCTTTTATTTTGACAAGCGGGGTCTTGACACGTTTTGATAACAATAAAAATATGACAATTAAAAAAGTGCCTCTTGACTTCCTGCCTACCGTCTTTATTTCCTTCTTAGCTTGTATCCCATCTTACTAAACCAGTTACAGTAAGAATCTATATTTTTTGTTATCATTGCACTAATCTATAATCCAAACATACAAGTGAAACTTTGCCTTTCCGAATGCAAGCATTGCAGCAGGCATTTGCTCCAGTGATGATGGCTCACGGCGATCCTGGATGAAAATGGGTCTTGTTTAGGGAGAACGACTTGCTGTGGCTTTGGACATGGGCTTTCTATAATGTACTTTTTCTTTTTCCATTTCTGCTTACCATTCCCCCCCCGCTTGTGGCTCAACAGTAACTGAACGCAGATACATTTTCCCACACTATGGAATGGACTGAGGGTCAGACAGGATGCACACGCGTTTATTGTGCAGTAAAAAAATGTGCGCCAGTAAAGGAAATGATAGTTAACGCAATACTATCACGTTAACTTTGACAGCCCTAGTACAAACCCCGTTTCCATATGAGTTGGGAAATTGTGTTAGATGTAAATATAAACGGAATACAATGATTTGCAAATCCTTTTCAACCCATATTCAATTGAATGCACTACAAAGACAAGATATCTGATGTTCAAACTCATAAACTTAATTTTTTTTGTGCAAATAATAATTAACTTAGAATTTCATGGCTGCAACACATGCCAAAGTAGTTGGGAAAGGGCATGTTCACCACTGTGTTACATGGCCTTTCCTTTTAACAACACTCAGTAAACGTTTGGGAACTAGGAGACACATTTTTTAAGCTTCTCAGGTGGAATTCTTTCCCATTCTTGCTTGATGTACAGCTTAAGTTGTTCAACAGTCCGGGGGTCTCCGTTGTGGTATTTTAGGCTTCATAATGCGCCACACATTTTCAATGGGAGACAGGTCTGGACTACAGGCAGGCCAGTCTAGTACCCGCACTCTTTTACTATGAAGCCACGTTGATGTAACACGTGGCTTGGCATTGTCTTGCTGAAATAAGCAGGGGCGTCCATGGTAACGTTGCTTGGATGGCAACATATGTTGCTCCAAAACCTGTATGTACCTTTCAGCATTAATGGTGCCTTCACAGATGTGTAAGTTACCCATGTCTTGGGCACTAATACACCCCCATACCATCACAGATGCTGGCTTTTCAACTTTGCGCCTATAACAATCCGGATGGTTCTTTTCCTCTTTGGTCCGGAGGACACGACGTCCACAGTTTCCAAAAACAATTTGAAATGTGGACTCGTCAGACCACAGAACACTTTTCCACTTTCTATCAGTCTATCTTAGATGAGCTCAGGCCCAGCAAAGCCGACGGCAATTCTGGGTGTAGTTGATAAACGGTTTTCGCCTTGCATAGGAGAGTTTTAACTTGCACTTACAGATGTAGCGACCAACTGTAGTTACTGACAGTGGGTTTCTGAAGTGTTCCTGAGCCCATGTGGTGATATCCTTTACACACTGATATCGCTTGTTGATGCAGTACAGCCTGCGGGATCGAAGGTCACGGGCTTAGCTGCTTACGTGCAGTGATTTCTCCAGATTCTGTGAACCCTTTGATGATATTACGGACCGTAGATGGTGAAATCCCTAAATTCCTTGCAATAGCTGGTTGAGAAAGGTTTTTCTTAAAACTGTTCAACAATTAGCTCACGCATTTGTTGACAAAGTGGTGACCCTCGCCCCATCCTTGTTTGTGAATGACTGAGCATTTTTTGGAATCTACTTTTATACCCAATCATGGCACCCGCCTGTTCCCAATTTGCCTGTTCACCTGTGGGATGTTCCAAATAAGTGTTTGATGAGCATTCCTCAACTTTATCAGTATTTATTGCCACCTTTCCCAACTTCTTTGTCACGTGTTGCTGGCATCAAATTCTAAAGTTAATGATTATTTGCAAAAAAAAAAAAGAAGTTTATCAGTTAGAACATAAATATGTTGCCTTTGTAGCATATTCAACTGAATATGGGTTGAAAATGATTTGCAAATCATTGTATTCCGTTTATATTTACATCTAACACAATTTCCCAACTCATATGGAAACGGGGTTTGTATTTACCTTATTTTTGTGGACTTTTTATATCTGCACTGCAACCACATTATTTCCCCATTGTGGGATGAATAAAGATTGCTGTGTGTCACTTCTGAAGAAGTTTAGTCTTTAGTCAAAATAACCCAATATTAGTGTATTTTGTCATTAAATATACATGTTTATACAAGGACACGCAAGCGTTTAATGAGTCAGGGCGCACGTAAAATTAGTTTGAGAATTTTGGCACTGTCTTGACGCTATATATATTTTCCCCCTAATCGCAATAGTTTTGCCAGAGGCACATTTTATGTGTTAACCATACTTAAACCCGAGCAACCCATTTATGAAGCATGAAAATGTGTTGGTATTCAGGTATTGCCCCCGTAAACAGTATGAATATTTGGAATTTGATATGAAAAATAGACGGCTTTTATCCTGGACTTCATGATCAGGGGCCGTACTTATCAAGCTTCTTAGAATTACTCCTAAGAAGTCTGCTAAGAGTTGACTTAAGAGTAAATAAATTATTCGCTGAAAGCTGCACTTAAAAGTTAGTTATCAAGCGTCTTACTCACACTTTCAGCGAAGTGTAGGACTGAATCTTAAGTGTCACACTCAGAGCTGAATTACGACATTACTATGTGCCGTAAACGGAATTTTAGGTGACGTCATTTCTGTGTCCATAGAAATGACCAATCACGGAAGGGAATCCGTTGTCTAAGAATAAAGAAATATCTTGGAAATATTTAAGTGGACAATGGGAGTGTATATTTTGACAATAAACTACAAAATAATACAAAACAAACTAGTCCCCACCGGCACTCACGCTACCGCTCCCTCTCTTCTCTCGCCCACACACTCACTGACGTCACTCACCTCACGGCCACACACATACGCTACTCTCATAAACTTTTCTTTCCAATTCATTAATTAGGCAACTAATTTGAAACTGGTGTGGGTGGCTCTATATATACTAGCCCACTGCAGCCACATGCAGAAATCAACAAGGAATCGAAAAGTATTAAATCTGTGACAAAAATAATACCCGCTCTGTCTAAACGATACCGTTTGATCAGCTGCTCGTCATCAAACAAATCCAGGACATCGTTCCGCTCCCTGAACGTTAGCGCACGTCTCTCTCGCCTCAGTGCCATCCCCTGCTGGCAACTCCTAACCACTTAAGACACCTCTGAAGGTCTCTTAAATATCATGGAGACTAGGAGTGATTCTTAGACTTAAGAACGTTGATAAAAAGCTTTTATTCTTAAGTTTGAGAGTAGGACTAAATTTCGCAAATTCTCAGGACTTAAGTGTAAAATGGCACTTTAAGAAGCTTGATAAGTACGGCCCCTGATCAGTAAAACTTTGGGGTCATTCCACTGAATTTTGGTTGTTTTAGACTTAGACTTAGACAAACTTTAATGATCCACAAGGGAAATTGTTCAACACAGTAGCTCAGTTACAATGATGGAAAGTGTAAGGATGGAAAGGACAATGCAGTATAAATAGACTAAATATAGCGATATAAAATATAACATATATACGTCTTAAATTAAACTTAATTTCTGTATTTTCTCAACTCTAATATCGATAATACAAATATTGAACTACTCAACATGTGTATTAGGGAATCTCGAGCCACTATTTAATTTTTGCTCAAGGTTCCTTAAAAGATAACCTATTCGAGTAACAGAACTGAAAGCAACAGGATTGAGTTTATGGCATAGAATTAGCAAATAAATTATAACCACATGGTGTTATGCTTAAAGCATGTTAACAGGTGAAAACCCAGGCACGCGTGAACATAAGTCAGATAAACTAATTTTTTAATTAAAGAAAATTAAGTATAGTTGGGATAACAAGTTATATAAATATGCAAAAAAAAATAAATAAATTCAGAAGGATTTAAATTATTATATTTCATGGTAAAGTCTAATTTTAGGAAGCATGGCTAGGCAACAAATGCTATTTTCCCCCAAAGTTCAAAGCAGTTTATATTAATGTTTTAAATTTAATTTACTAATAAATATGTCATGAGATCACTGTGCAGGACACTTGGCTTAATGAAACGTTGTTTTACATTTAATTTTGTCATGCATTTCTACATTTCATTTCTATGGGACGCAAATGCCACTGATTCAGTGTAATGGCCCTTTTACAACGGAATGTGAAAAGACATAATTATTAATAAATCAATATACCATGTACATTGTTATACACTAATTATCTTCAACTATAAAATTCTAAAATACCCATTTGTACATACTCCAACTGAATTCTAGGTACAATTTTTATTACAAATTGGTCTCCTGAGTAGGGATGGTTACATTTCATATTTGAATCAATACAGTACCTGAAAATCGACACCGGTACTCATCTGTACCAATTTACGGTACTTCTGTATGTATTCACGTGTAAATTAATTTGTTTATTATAATCTACATGTTGTAATTTTATATTTACAATGGTAATGATAATTGTGCTGTTTCGTCGTTATATCTTGATTTCTTACTGTTCTAAGTCTCATTTGCAAGTATTTTGTAGTACACTTTCCATGCTGTTGCAATTTCAATATGTTAGATGTGTTGCCTACTCAGGGTGTAGCCTTTTCCATGAAGCTGAATCTAGTCTTTTGCTGCGCCTTAAAAAGTGTTTGTACTGTAAGTATTGTACACACCAGCTGTTTAACTGTAACAGGCACCTTAGCTGTAGTTTCCATGACCAAATTTGGAGGTGTTGAAATCGCCAGGTTTTAGTGTCATCTATCAGGCATACTTTCTTTGTTGTCACAGAAAATTTATTTTATGTGAATCAACACCCGGTTGCAGCTTCGGAATTAGGTCGGTGCCGATAAAAGTACCAAATTCGGTACACATACCTACTCTTGAGACCGAAATCAACAATTTGCGCTTTTATTTACAGTACATCACATTCCTTATAGTATTGTGGCTACCGTGAAAATGCATCCGCTTGTGTTAATGTACATCGTGATGTGTAACTCACCCAGGAAAAAGGTCCTACGTATAAAGGGAATTTTTGCGGCTCGTTTGGCTCCTTTAAGCCCGTCTTGACATTATCTCCGTCATTCTCCGCTGTTGTTGGCGTTTTCCTTCCAGCATCTGCATTTGATGTCATGTCCTCATCCTTATCAACTGAATCCGGAAGCACGGCCTCATCAAACAGATCATCAATTCTGTCAAAATCCTGCAATGGAATTCGGGAGAAAAAAGACATTTGTGTCATCTTGTGTTTATGTGCAGTATAAATTACTAGGGTCCACATTTTCTTAAGACTTATAGTGGATCAAATAATTCCAATGCTTTCTTTTTGCATGAAGAAAAATATTCCATATAAACATTTGCACTACGTTTACTTCCAGATGTGTACTGCTCTGGTAATGGGTACATTCGCACCCACCTGCACAAATGTCCTTCAAAATGTAACAATCAAAATAAATATGACTTTTTTTTTTGTTTACTAGGGCATGCATATATATTATGCATTAGTTTGACAATTAAAATCAACGATAATAAAAAGGAGATGCTCGGAAATAGCATAAAAATGCCCCAAAAACTTGGAAAAACGCGATTCACAGCGTTACTTTTTGGTGTAACCATCATGAGCGTTCTGTTCAGGTATATTTCTTTTATATTTTGATAAATCATCATATTTATGTTTTACTAAATTTAAATAGGTATTGATCAATCTTTAAGCTGTGTGTATCATCTTATTTAGAATTGTAGTTGACACTTTTACAACCTTGTGTTGCGCTCATGATGGCATAATCAAACTAGATTTCATTTAATGATCTTATTTTTAATATTTATTACCTTTTTTACATTTTGTATATTTAAATATTAATTTATAAACATTGAATACATTTCAAATATCAATAAAATGCAATTGCCTTCATCTTATAGGGTAATGTTTAGTTACACCAAGTCATGAGCGTAACACTAAGCTTCATCACTTTGACTTGTAATATCTCTAATTCTGGTGGTGTTTTATGCTTTTTGGAACATGTACTATACATAAAATACAACAAAGTCCCATATAAAATTATGTTTCTAGCAATACTTACATTTTGCCTTTGAAAGTAACACTCCACTGTCCATTAGTGGAGCTGTACACATAAATATGATAATTTATCAAAATATAAAAGAAATATACCTGAACAGAACGCTCATGATGGTTACACCAAAAAGTAACACTATGAATCGTGTTTTTCCAAGTTTTGGGGCATTTTTATGCTATTTCCAAGCATCTCCTTTTTATTAGGGACCGAGTTCCTTTGGGACAGAGGACCCTATTGTATTTCTAGCGTTTTATTATTATACCGCCGCCTCTTTGAGCTGTAATTTGACCCCCTTAACATGCTTCAAAACTCACCAAATTGGACACACACATCAGGACTGGCGAAAATTGCGATCTAATCAAAAAACCAAACCCCAAAACTCAAAATTGCGCTCTAGCGCCCCCTAGGAAGAAAACACAGACACAACTGCCTCTAACTCCCAGTAGGAATGTCGTAGAGACATGAAACAAAAACCTCTATGTAGGTTTCACTTAAACCCATATTTCATACACTGACAACCCCCAGCAAAAATCAACAGGAAGTTTGCAATTCCCCCTTCAAAACAAAAGTTGAGTAAAAACAGTCACCTTTTTTCAAACATGATCTACTCTGAGCGCGTTTGTCGTGTCGGCTTCAAATTAGCACAGGAGAGCGATTGAACCCTTCTGATTAAAAGTTGATGAAAGACATTTATCATTTACTGCTCCGGTTTGGATTGTATGAGCCCTCAAAGTCGGTCCCGTCCATCGCTGCTTGCAGCTTTAATTATCGTTGATTTTAAATGGTCAAACTTATGCATATTTTATATGCATGCCCTAGTAAACTAAAAAAATGTCATATTTATTTTTGATTGTTACATTTTGAAGTACATTTGTGCGGGTGGGTGCGAATGTACCCATTACCAGAGCTGTACACAGATAGAAACAAAAAACGTTTGGTTAATGTACTTGCAGCAAAAGCTAGTATTACCTCGTCGTTCGGATTGGCGTCAGAGTGGAGAACGATGGCACCCCTTCTGGATGTACTCGGCCCGGCTGCAGCCATCCCCGGGGCCTGTGATCATTCAACGGACGATGTTGCTAATGCACTTTCTTGGTTAAATGTTATTGAGAAGCGGTTGAAGTTAGACTTGCACATTCACTCGCGGCGCATCGGGGAACGATAAACAATGCTAGCTCACGATTTAAATTGTAGCACATTTGCTAACGGTAGCTAACGTTACACTGGAATTAATGGAGAAACGGCGGTGAATTGACATAGATAGGCGTTATAATTAGTATAAGCCTAACACGACCGAACGACAAATTGAGAAAAAGCAGCTCAATGAAAACAAGCACGTGTTATTTACAATTCTGCAGTTTCGCTTTTATGGTCCGCTGATGCTATTGTTGCTAACCTACCTGACTGGTCACGTGCATCTGCGAAATGTGACCGGCTCGCAACAAAATAACCACTCGTTTATTTTCCCATGAGCCTCATGGGTCAAACATGGTGGAAAGGGTTACTAGTAAACATACCATATACGTTAGTATTAAAATGTATCTGATTAAAAACGAGCTGGCTTAGTAACAACTTTTCTACATGTACATATGGCGGTGTTATTAACAGTTTAACAGTTAAAACCCACAGTTATATCAGCGATGGGGTGTCACGTGTCTGCGTGCGCCAATCACAGCGCGGTGTGACGTAGGTAGGACGTTTTCTTTCCCGACGTTGTCCACATCGGCGGTCGTCTCTACAGAGGTCAACATCGTATAAAGACAAGGATCCAAATGTTGTCTTCGGTCATTTCCAAAAGAGTGAGTTTTTCGGAAAAAACGTTTTCATCTCCTGGCGCGTTTGTAGTGGAAATAAACTTGGACGTTAGCATTACCAGCTAATTAACTTTGAATTGGTTAATATGTCATTTACTAGTGAAGGAAAAAGACCGTAGTGGGTGTTGTGAATGCCAGTATGTTGACATAAATAGGCGTTGAACCAACTCCAGCAGTTTATGCAGCAAGAATGTTGAACAACTCCAAGGAGTGTTGTGCAATAGGGCAGAATGAGACGTTATGCAAGTGTGCTTTGCTGCCTTCTTCTTGTCTACATCCATCCATCCATTTTCTACCGCTTATTCCCTTCGGGGGTGCTGGAGCCTATCTCAGCTACAATCGGGCAGAAGGCGGGGTACACCCTGGACAAGTCGCCACCTCATTGCAGGGCCAACACAGATAGACAGACAACATTCACACTCACATTCACACACTAGGGCCAATTTAGTGTTGCCAATCAAGCTATCCCCAGGTGCATGTCTTTGGAGGTGGGAGGAAGCCGGAGTACCCGGAGGGAACCCACGCAGTCACGGGGAGAACATGCAAACTCCACACAGAAAGATCCCGAGGCCGGGATTGAACTCACGACTACTCAGGACCTTCGTATAGTGAGGCAGACGCACTAACCCCTCTGCCACCGTGCTGCCCTTTTTGTCTACAGTGCATCACATTATTGAAGTCATTCTAAATACTGTACTGCAGTGTTTTTCATCATTTTCTGAGCCAAGGCACAAAAAAATTCTGAGGCACACCACAAGCAGAAAACATTTAAAAAAAAAGAAACTCAATAGCCGATATTGACAATAAAAAGTCATTCTCGCAATTGTTGGATATTAATTCAAACCATAACCAACCACACATCACTATAGCTCTTGTCTCAAAGTAGGTGTACTGTCACGACCTGTCACATCACACCAGGACTTATTTTGAGTTTTGTGGTGTTTTCCTGTGTGTAGTGTTTTAGTTCTTGTCTTGCGCTCCTATATTGGTGGCTTTTCCTCTTTTGTTGGTATTTTCCCTGTAGCAGTTTCATGTCTTCCTTGAACGCTATTCCCCGCACCGGCTTTGTTTTCGCAATCAAGACTATTTAAGTTGTGCCGGTGCTATCCTTCTTTGTGGGGACATTGTTGATTGTCATGTCATGTACGGATGTACTTTGTGGACGCCGTCTGCTCCACACTCTGTAAGTCTTTGCTGTCCAGCATTCTGTTTTTTTTTAACTTTGCAGCCAGTTTGGTTTTAGTTTAAGAGCTTTTGGCATTGCTGCCCCTATGGCATGGAATGAATTGCAGACGAAACTGAAACTTACAGAACTACTTCCATTTGGAGTCTTCCGTTCTGTCCTGAGGGACAAACAGCGAGAGACGTTTGCACAGTGCCTGTGTTTTTAAAGATGTAAATCTCTGTTGTTTTACAGTTCTCTTATGTATTTTAAAATGTATGTCTTAATGTATTTATTTTGAAACTGCTCTGTGACATGTGCTGTTGACCTCTTGGCCAGGTCACCCTTGTGAAAGAGATCTTGATCTCAATGGGTTTTCTTATCTGGTTAAATAAAGGTTCTATTAGTTTCATTTTGCATAGCCATCCCTAAGCTTTAATGCCTTTTCTTAGAAGCCTTTTGTTTATTTTTGGTTTAAGTGTTAGATACCTTTTTACCTGCACGCTGCCTCTCGCATATTGTGATCACGACAAACCATGTTCCCGACATCTACAAAGCAATTAGCCACCTACTGATATGAAAGAGTATTATATGGTTACTCTGCCGAGCTCTAGACAGCACAGACACTCAACAACGGCACATTCATGATGCGTCCTGTGCACTGTACAAGTGAGCGTCATTGTACATTTAATATCTCACTATGTTGCAGCCTTAAGGGGAGTTGCAACTGACGTATGCAGTTTGTAAAATAACAGTTGAAGTTAGAAATGGACTATGTAGCAAAACTAATTATCACGATTATTTTTTTGCTATCGCCCGATCTCAAATAAAATCAACATTGTTAAAATGTTTTTATTGTGCCAGTTTTAAAGCATCTGTACTAAAACCTAAGTAAACTAAAGATTAGTATTGTTTTCATAATATACTGAGTAAATAAAGCAAATTAGATAAGATGAACACAAAAACAAGTTTTAACTATTTACCAAACAGTATAACAAATGTAAAAAATATATAAAATACAAAGTCAAGTATTTTACAGTCATGAGTGTGTGTGGAGGGATGCAAAACCCAAAATACACAAATTGCCTCGTCTGGGATAATTAAGACGTTTGGAAATGTTAACATTATTATCTTCAAAATTATGATGCAACATACGCTGTTACCATCATTACTACCTACACGTGCATAAAAGGCTGCAACAATTAGATACATTTGATTAGAAAAATGCCCTTTTGTATTCTGTTGCTTTTAACGAGTGTAACTAATACAAATGGATCAAATCTACACCGCATGGAGTGCTCAGAACTTTAAATACGAGGATTTATCTCACGTACGACTGCTGCAATAGAGCGCACATGGCTAATCTTCATTGGCTTTTGGGGCATGGATGCTGGTGGTGTTGGGTTGCCAGTGAGGTATGACGTGTCAAAGCCAGGTGTTTGGTTTTTTTTCTCCTTGCGGAGTGTTTGCAAGGCATTTGGTTGATGCGACATGCGCAATATCTTTCTCTGAAGAAGTAAAAAAGTCCAGCACGGCCTAAGCCATATTTGTTTACACTGTGAGGTCCGGTGAGTTTAGGGGCAGTTTGGAACCGCCAATGAGGTAGAAGTGCTTGATATGTTCATCCGAACACACCTACAGCACAGTATAGATAATCTTGTCTCATTAGAGCGTTCTTTAATTTATATTTAGAGGCTATCGGATTATCCTTGGACTTAAAAAATGTTAATATCAGCCCGATAATTATCGTGCACCCCTAGATATTAGCTTTGTCCCACAAGTGACAGCCAGTAAGTGTAATGTTTAATCATATATCTAATCTATTAAAAAAAGTAATCCAAGAGCCAATAAAAAGCGAAATGCAGGGTTCAGACAGGCAGCTAAGTGAAATTTCACATTCAAGTGTGAATGTGATAATTACATTCAAACAACTTTATTAATCCCTCAAGGGGAAAGTCATTTTAATTGTGTGTTGTATGATTGTGTGGCTGTCACGTTAAATATATACACATATATTTATCTTATTTTTTGCTAAACAGTTCTTTTTTTCTCACTTTGTACATTGGTTTCCTGTCAGCTGGTTGCAGGAATGTGCCGGACGGCGTGGAGACCTGCTCTGACCGGGCTGGTACCTTCTCGCTGTTACCGTGGCGAAGCACCTGATGATGTCAAGACTGACCTGATTGAGATCCCTTTGCCACCTTGGGAGGAAAGACCCGGAGAGTCCACGCACACGAAGAGACGGCGCTTGCTCTACGAGAGTCGTAAGAGAGGAATGCTGGAGAACTGCATATTACTCAGGTTATTATGTACTTATACTGTACCGTATTTTTCGGACTATAAGTCGCTCCGGCCGAAAATGGATAATAAATAAGGAAAAAAACATATATAAGTCGCACTGGAGTATAAGTCGCATTTTTTGGGGACATTTATTTGATAAAACCCAACACCAAGAATAGACATTTGAAAGGCAATTTAAAATAAATAAAGAATAGTGAACAACAGGCTGAATAAGTGTACGTTATATGACGCATAAATAACCAACTAAGAACGTGCCTGGTATGTTAATGTAACATATTATGGTAAGAGTCATTAAAATAACTCTAACATATAGAACAGGCTATACGTTTACCAAACAATCTGTCACTCCTAATCGCTAAATCCGATGAAATCTTATACGTCTAGTCTCTTACGTGAATGAGCTAAATAATATTATTTGATATTTTACGTTAATGTGTTAATAATTTCACACATAAGTTGCTCCTGAGTATAAGTCGCACCCCCGGCCAAACTATGAAAAAAAACGGCGACTTATAGTCCGAAAAATACGGTAGTTTGATATGCAATAATGGCGGCTGTAAACCTACAATACTGTGTTTCTCAAATAGTAAAGTGTCAGGGGGCTCGCAAGCAGCAGGGGAGAAATGCCTACACTTTAGTATTCATGTTACAACGATACATAACCATGCAGCTAGATGGCAGCAGTGCTCAATCTAATCAACATGCTCCTTGGTCTACCCAGTATAAGTATCAAGTGCACAGGAACATGTGTACAGAGCTGACAGAGAGATGGAAAAGTTTGTGACAGTAATGAAAATAAAAAAATTAGTTGTATAACGACATTAGCCTATATGTGGATGTGTCATTGACCGGGCTAGCGTGCTTAGCATGGGGCTTCGCTCCAAAGCATTGGTTGCATGAACATACTAGCTTTGTTAGACAAGATCTATGACTGTATTGAACAATATTAGTTTACGTACAAAATGTCCATTTCCATTTATTACAAGTAATAAGAAAACATAAATGCCTTACTTATCCATCAAGGAGGAAATGAGCAAGTTTGGCGTCAGATGAAAAAATCTTCTCGGCCTTCAATCGTCTCCATCTTTCAAAGGCATCCCCGATACAAATCCTCGTTTTGTTCCTGGCTTTGTCATGAATAAGTTGAGAATCATAATGACGCCTTTTAGATTTACTAAGGTCTGACATGTTTAGTAACTTTACCAATGGTATAGCTAGACAAAGAGGGCGGTACGTAGCTGGCAACCTGGATGTCACACTCACAGACTTTCTAATTGGTCAAACGGTGGAGGGCGGGGCATCGAAATGAAAACAATAACAAGATTTCAGGGCTGTAAATCTAATTTTGAAATGATCTTATCCAGGCTGAACTACTTTTACCAGTTATAGGGGTATTTGAAAACAACATGATTTATTATTGCCTTTTGACATATCAGGGCCATTTAATGATGACTTGCTATGAAATTATTACTTATGTCACCTTTAAACATCATAAAATGCTTTTTCTTTCGAGGAAGTTAGGTTTGTGTTTTGTTGTTTGTTTTTATTGCTTCTATTTTAACAGTTTTTTTTAAATACATAATCAAGGTTAATTGTTTTTTTTAGCACTTTGCCTTATCTTTCTTTTAAATGGACAATATTTTATCAGTCATTTAAATTTTTGTGACCGCTGAATGAGCAACACAGTTGCAGTATAACTAAATATTTATGAATGAATTAATCATCTTTGTTGTTAGTAAGCACATGCCTAAAATAACTTAAGCTGCATTTAGCATTGGATTGAAAAATCAGAGCCATTAGATATGTGTACGCTTTATTATCCAATTAGTCGACGAATCATTAAAATAATTGTTGACTAATTGGCTATCAGAATAATTGTTAGTTGCAGCCCTATTGCTAAACATGCTACACTACACACCGCTGGAGTATAAGCTACGATAGGATAGACTTTCCATCCATCCATTTTCTACCGCTTGTCTCTGTCGGGATCGCAAACAAATGCTGGAGTATAAGCTAGGATAGGATAGACTTTCCATCCATCCATCCATTTTCTACCGCTTGTCTCTGTCGAGATCGCAAACAAACAAAAAAAACGCATGAAAACAAGAGGGAAACATCAGAGAGCACAGAGGACATAAAATAAATTAAAGGAGAGCTGATGCAATTAGCTATCACTTCATTTATTTTCTATTATTCTTTTGTCCTGTTCAACGACTCAGACAAATCATATTGTTGATGTAGATGCCCATATCTGCTGTACAGATTTACTTTACAAAAGAGAAGTGTGGGATACTTTTCTTGTTGCCTTATTTGTATTTGACTTTATTAAATTGATTTATTTAATGTTTGGCACAGCCGGACCTGGGCAGGAGGGGATCGAAAGAAGAAAATGGGGACAAGAGGGGGATAAGACAGAGAGACAACAACAGAACATCAGCAAATACGATATGTACAAATATGATACAAAAAATTATAGTAAAGAACCAGTTCTTGACGCAGAGAGTAATAACATAAAAATGACAATGAACAATATTGCACTACAAATACAACAATATAAATAACACTATCGATAATGACTAACAATAATAATTACCTCAAGCGCCATTTCAACATACAGCTACAAAAGTAAAACATAACGAAAAAACAAAAATGAGCAATAATCGCAGAGCTACAAGATTCAAATATCGGCAGTAATGATACTAAGTATTATATCATTATACTGTCGATACTACAGTGGTTAGATCATATTTTTTATTCCCCAAAAAATATTTTGTCGATTTTGTTTGTGTTTACAAACTCAAGAAATAAGTCCCTGGACACAGGAGGACTTCAAGGGCAAGAAACTAAAGATTTAAATCCGAGCAGTAGGAAATAATGTGAATATTAAATTGATATTGTTACATCCTGTGTTTTTGTCTGTCAAAAATGGAATCACTCATTGATCTTCAAAACTTTCTAAGTATCATTATCAACATTGGTATGACCGATACTGCACCTGTAACTACTTGGTATTGGATCGATACCCAAAGTGGTAGTATCACCCAAAACTAATGTTGAGTATCAAATAACAGAAGAATACGTTTTTTTCATTTCAACATAATTGTAGATAGAACCATGTTACAACAGAAAGTAAACAGATAAATGTAAATTAGCAAATAGATAAATAAATGGAACAAAAACTGTACACTATTTAATATGTTACTACTACTACTACTAGCCAAATTAGGAGCCTTGTAACATGTTGTGAAATAGTTCTATTATTGTATTATTATTTACATACCAAATAATATATTGAATTCAGAACAATTCTGACTTTACAAAATATAACATTGTTGACCAGATATTAATGTAACAATACATTTATGCAGGTGCTTCTGTGTATGTTGTTCCATATGTATTACACACATATACATGTGTACATGTATATGTGTAGTACATGCATATACTATACACATTCTACACTCATGCATGGTTGAATACTTTAACCATTAATTACATGACCAACTGTATTGTTGAAAGTTCCTACATACTATATGTATATTTATTACACTAACTGAAATAAAAATGAGGTTTTCTGTCCCTTGCAGCCTTTTTGCCAAAAAATACCTAAGCACAATGACTGAGACCCAGCTGAAGCAGTATGACAGACTGATCAACGAGCCAAGCAATGACTGGGATATCTACTACTGGGCAACAGGTAAACTACATTTTTCATCAACGACTCTCTTGTTCGAAATGTGGTATTGTCTGCCATCGTATGTCCTTTTTACAAGGATGCATGTGTAGTGTCTTGCAACGAGGTCTATTTGCTTCTGAACATAGTCCCAAAAGGACATATAAAAATAATCCATTACCATTAACTACTGTTTTCTTTCAAAAAACACATAACCAATCCAATCCCATCCAACTTTATTTGTAGAGCATTCTATAAAAATGGACCAAAGTTCTGTACAGAATAATTTTTAAAGGACATAATAAATCATCTTATATAACTATAAATTACATAACTATTCATTTATGAAAAATTTGTATATTGTTTACTTTTGTATTTAACAATTATTTACTTACTCATTTGTCTATATATTTATTCACTGTTGAGTACAAACAAATGTGTTAAAAAACTGCTATGATACGAAAAGGGGTAGGATTAAATAACCTCTGCTTTTTCCTACTTCTTTTCGGACATGCTGTAATGAGAAACTGGAAAAATGTGATGTATCATAGTTTATTTTAAACATGCATACATTTACAGTAACACCATACCCATAATAAAAGGCCTCGAAACTAAAGAAGACTACAGTATACAGCTAAAAAAAAAATAAAAAAAACCCACACACTTTAAATAAATTTAAGACATAAAAGTGTGGATAAAAAGAACAACTAAATTAAACCAGAATAAGAATAGATAAAATGGAATCAATCAAAAAAACTCAGCTAAAACCAGATTAATTACTATATGAGCAAGGATAAAAATAACGTCAATAGTACAGTGTTCTCACAAAAAGGCCCAGTGATCCTAGATTATTAATGTATCCAATTATTAAACCAGCTCACGTGGAGTTTAGTAATTTTCAGTACTCATCAAAGAGTCTTTATTGTCAATTTTACTTCAAATACATTAGCGTTATTGGAGACTTGAGTATTGGCCGATACCAGTATCAATCCGATACGATATCAGCACGAATCATACATACTTTTATTTTGTACGGTGGAATGTTAGAAAAGGCTTGATAAAGTGAAATATCTCAAACAGTATGAACAACACTAACCTATTTATTATTAACTGTTTGAAATCGACTTATGCTGTCATTAGGTTGAAGTGGAATGGTAATAGGGTTTTGTTTTTTTTGGCCACATCAATTAAGTTCATGATGCAGTAAGTTGAATGATGCAGACACGTTTGTTGCTGGATACTTTCTAATAAGGTTCTGCCTTGGAGACTTTGTATGTGTAGGTAATGTGCAACTATAATTATTTGATACTTCTTTACATTGACAAATGTCATGTTTTAGACCAGACCTGGGCATTCTGCGGGCCGCATCCGGCCCTTTGTGCGTGAGGCCAATTATAAATTACAAAATAAATTTTAAAAAGTATCTATGTCGAGTGTGCAATACAACGGTGCTGCTTTTGTTTTGAAAATCGTTATTTGTATTACTTCCGTGTGGACGTATGCGTGTGCGTGATTGTGAGTGAATGTGAACAGCTGCAATCATTAATTACAAAATAAAGTTGAAAAAACATCTATGTCGTGCGCGCAATACAACTGTGCTGCTTTTATTTTGAAAAGTATTATTTATGGGCGTGTGTCCGTGTGTAACCTGCGAGTGAAGGTGCACATGCAGCGACAAGTGATGCACGGTTTACACCCGAGACGCTAAAAAGAGAAAAGTTGATGAAGAATGGCGTGTTTCCAACAAGACATGGACTGCCATGCAACGTTCCCTCTAAGGTGCGTGCCTGCGCAATTGCGCACTGCTCAAGCGTCTGCTGCGCGCAGCAAATATATGTCGCGCACCAAATCAAATCCCATCTGAATTCTAAACAAAATAAACATATTTATTCTATGTAATTTTGCAATGCAACTTTGAGTGACAGTGACAACAAGCGGCCCTAACGGTGTTCGTCAACACCGTTCAATTATTGTAACGTCTATCGAGATGCTTCGAGGCCAGGAATTATATCGATCACTTTGAGCAAAACTGTTTATATTCGGCCATAACCACACCAAAAACATAAGTAAAACACTTCTATCTCGAAAAACTAGTCATTTTCTGCCGTACAAACCAGGCCAAAACCAACTTGTCATCTGTCACCAACACGCATAGCACTAAACCACTGGTGCGTTTATGGCCACACAAAAAGTCGGACAACTCAAATACCACACAAAGTTACACTATGACTCCTCAGTCATACGTGTGCTTATTTTACTGTCATTTATTATTAATGTTAATTTATTTATATTAGTCATGGAATGCTGTTACACACACTATGTTGAAGTATTACTATTATTATTTATTATTATTATTATTATTATTATTTATCTTACGGTATATATCAAAAATAATATTGAGCAAGATTTAATTGAAATATTGTCGATGTGGCCCTCCAGCAGTGCTCGGGTTGCTCATGCGGCCCCCGGTAAAAATTAATTGCCCAC
>NC_084732.1:70445545-70493045 GCF_033978785.1 Entelurus aequoreus | reverse complement strand
AGCTGAGCCGGAAGGCAAAGCTCTCAATTTACCGGTCGATCTACGTTCCCATCCTCACCTATGGTCATGAGCTTTGGGTTATGACCGAAAGGACAAGATCACGGGTACAAGCGGCCGAGATGAGTTTCCTCCGCCGGGTGGCGGGGCTCTCCCTTAGAGATAGGGTGAGAAGCTCTGCCATCCGGGGGGAGCTCAAAGTAAAGCCGCTGCTCCTCCACATCGAGAGGAGCCAGATGAGGTGGTTCGGGCATCTGGTCAGGATGCCACCCGAACGCCTCCCTAGGGAGGTGTTTAGGGCACGTCCGACCGGTAGGAGGCCGCGGGGAAGACCCAGGACACGTTGGGAAGACTATGTCTCCCGGCTGGCCTGGGAACGCCTCGGGATCCCCCGGGAGGAGCTGGACGAAGTGGCTGGGGAGAGGGAAGTCTGGGTTTCCCTGCTTAGGCTGCTGCCCCCGCGACCCGACCTCGGATAAGCGGAAGAAGATGGATGGACGTCTTTTACATGTCTCAACAATGGCGTCAGAACTGAGAAAATGAAACAAAAAAAACAATATACATTCCCTAACACAACACACATTTTGAAGAGTACTTTAAACAAATACCTCATTGGCCACATAGACTCACGGGGAATAAGGTATTAATCTTCCTTACAGAAATTTAAGGTACACTTACAACAACTTCTAAATCAGACATCCACCATCTTCTGTTGCTTTCTGATGAGTGCCACACCCACTTCGTCCTCCCACCCGGAAGTTAACAAACGGCACAACAATTTACGTTCCCCTTTTATTTACATAGTTTACATGAATACAACACATTTGCATCAACATACATTCACTGCACAATTATTATTTATTAAATTGATTGTATTTATATGTATCACTTTCACATTTTATTCAAATATTAAAATAACATGGGATAATACATGTACGAGTTTGAGTTTGAGTTTATTTCGAACATGCAAGTGCCTGGAACAGCGGCTACATACTGCATTTATATTATGTTGTCGATATTGTTACATTAGCCCTTTGAGACACTTGTGATTTAGGGCTATATAAATAAACATTGATTGATTGATTGATCTTATATTGTTACATGTTTCTGCATATACAAGTTATTTTTAGTTTGCCTATAAACTACATACTGTGTTTTAATCTAATTATAATCATGACCAACAAATTAAAGACAAATTCACAAAATCCTTTAAAAGGTTTGAAAAATTGCACAAGTAAGCATACTGCCTAGTTTCTCTTGTTATATTCTTATTTTTAACGGTTATATTTTTATTCTTATTGTTGCTTTTTATTTTTTATTCTTATTGTTATATTTCCCATTTTATTTTCATTTATACCCCCCTTATTTACTTTTTAAATTTGTTCTCAATTATGTACACTGCTGCTGGAATTTTAATTGTAATTTTCCTGAGGGTACTCTCCTGAAGGAATCAATAAAGTACTATCTATCTACCTACCTATCCATCCATCCATCCATGCCTATACAAATAAGGGTGTATGCAAGTCAATGACCCTACAGGGCGCAGGACTCACAATGACGAGGGTGCACTGTAATTAATCAAGTAAGGGACAGATGGTTCTCTTCAGGGTGTCGTCTTCATCATGCACACCAATTATTATACAAGTATGACCTTGTGAAGAGAGTTATTCTGCTTTTTTGGTGCTTAAAGGCCTACTGAAATGAATTTTTTTTATTTAAACGGGGATAGCAGATCTATTCTATGTGTCATACTTGATCATTTCGCGATATAGCCATATTTTTGCTGAAAGGATTTAGTATAGAACAACGACGATAAAGATTGCAACTTTTGGTATCTGATAAAAAAAAGGCTTGCACCTACCGGAAGTAGCGTGACGTAGTCAGTTGAACATATACGCAAAGTTCCCTATTGTTTACAATGATGGCCGCATGAAGTGAGAGAGATTCGGACCGAGAAAGCGACAATTTCCCCATTAATTTGAGCGAGGATGAAAGATTTGTGGATGAGTAAAGTGCAAGTGAAGGACTAGTGGGGAGTTGAAGCTATTCAGATAGGGAAGATGCTGTGAGAGCCGGGGGTGACCTGATATTCAGCTGGGAATGACTACAACAGTAAATAAACACAAGACATATATATACTCTATTAGCCACAACACAACCAGGCTTATATTTAATATGCCACAAATTAATCCTGCATAAAAACACCTGCGTGTTTGTTATGCTAGCTCCTAGCTCCTCTGCTAGCTCCTAGCTCCATAGAACACGCCAATACAATTCAAACACCTGATCAACACACACAATCACTCAGCCCAAAAGACCGTTTACCTAACCCAAGGTTCATAAAGCTTATATATTTTTAAAAAGTTACGTACGTGACGCGCACATACGGTCAAGTTATCGAATGTTTAGCAGCCAAGGCTGCATACTCACGGTACCTGATATTCAGCTGGGAATGACTACAACAGTAAATAAACACAAGACATATATATACTCTATTAGCCACAACACAACCAGGCTTATATTTAATATGCCACAAATTAATCCTGCATAATAACACCTGCGTGTTTGTTATGCTAGCTCCTAGCTCCTCTGCTAGCTCCTAGCTCCATAGAACACGCCAATACAATTCAAACACCTGATCAACACACACAATCACTCAGCCCAAAAGACCGTTCACCTAACCCAAGGTTCATAAAGCTTATATATTTTTAAAAAGTTACGTACGTGACGCGCACGTACGGTACGGTACGTGTTATGCTAGCTCCTAGCTCCTCTGCTAGCTCCTAGCTCCATAGAACACGCCAATACAATTCAAACACATGATCAACACACACAATCACTCAGCCCAAAAGACCGTTCACCTAACCCAAGGTTCATAAAGCTTATATATTTTAAAAAAGTTACGTACATACGCAAAAAAAAGCCAAAGCTGCATACTCACAGTAGCACGTCTGCGTCTTTGTCATCCAAATCAAAGTAATCCTGGTAAGAGTCTGTGTTGTCCCAGTTCCCTACAGGCGTCTGTGTATTCAAGTCAAAAGTCCTCCTGGTTAGAGTCTCTGTTATCAGAGTTCTTCCATCTTGACTGCATCTTTCGGGAATGTAAACAAAGAAGCGCCGGCTGTGTACTGTTGTGGCTGACTACGTTCGAAAAATACGTCCATTTCGCACCGACAACTTTCTTCTTTGCTTGCTTGGCTTCCTTCTCCATAATGCAATGAACATGATTGAAACAGATTCACGAACACAGATGTCCAGAATACTGTGGAATTATGAAATGAAAACAGAGCTTTTTCGTATCGGCTTCAATGTGGAAGGCATACCCGTGTTCGCCGGGCTACGTCACACGCATACGTCATCCTCAGAGGCGTTTCGAACCGGAAGTTTAGCGGCAAATTTAAAATGTCACTTTATAAGTTAACCCGGCCGTATTGGCATGTGTTATAATGTTAAGATTTCATCATTGATATATAAACTATCAGACTGCGTGGTCGGTAGTAGTGGGTTTCAGTAGGCCTTTAACGAGTCATGAAAGGCTCCTCCCCCATTTTATGAGCTAGCCTAAAATTAGTCGCAATTTATCATCGCCCATCTTTTCAGTGTTTGGGATTTTGATTTGGCCTCATTTAGTGAGTCCCGAGTAGGGTTGTACGGTATACCGGTACTGGTATAGTATTGCGGTACTAAAGAATCAAAAACGGCAATATACTCTGTTTGAAAAGTACGTCATCACGTCATGACGTTGCTGGTTTTGCGAGAAGAGGAGCATGTTCGGCAGCGCACAATCACGGAGTACTTACAAGCAGACAAGCTGTGTAGGCAGAAAAGGGAGAACGGACGCATTTTGAAGATAAAGGTGAAGTTATAACACTGAAACACACTCAGGAAGAGGTGTTTTAAGACATGGCTGGCTAGCTAGCGGGGAATGTCCATTCGCAGTCAGCAGGGTGTTAGCTACTTCTAAATCACTAATCCTCGCCTCCATGGCGACAAATAAAGTAAGTTTCTTACAATTATCATCCCTGCAGGATGAGGAATAGCTAAACATGCTTCACTACACACCGTAGGAGGATACGATAGCTAACCACTAACAGCAGTGCTAGCACCCTGAATGTAAACAAATGCCATGGGTGGATCAACACCTGACATCCACTGTAATGATACCAAGTACAATAGCATAAATAGTCGATACTACTATGATTACATCAATATTTTTAATCATCACAAAATAGTTCATATTATGTTTCTCAGAAAATATGTCCCTGGACACAGGAGGACTTTGGAATATGCCCAATGTATGATCCTGTAACTACTTGGTGTCGGAACAATATCTAAATTTGTGGTATCATCCAAAACTAATGTACAGTAAAGTATCAAACAACAGAAGAATAAGTGATTATAACATTTTAACAGAAGTGTAGATAAATGTTAAAAGAGAAAGTAACCAGACATTAACAGTAATTGAACAAGTGGATTAAAAATACATTTTTACAGCTTGTCCCTCATAATTTTGACAAAATAGAATGGAAAATGACAATATGTTACTGCATACTGTATCTCAGCAGACTAATTAGGAGCCTTTGTTTGCTTACTTACTACTAAAAGACAAGTTGTCTTGTATGTTCACTGTTTTATTTAAGGACAAAATTGTTCTTCGATTGCAATAAGAAACATATGTTTAATGTACCGTAAGATTTTTTGTCAAAATAAAGCCAATAATGCAATTTTTTTGTGGTCCCCTTTATTTAGAAAAGTACCGAAAAGTATCAAATTACATTTTGGTGCCGGTACTAAAATATTGGTATCGGGACAACACTAGTCCCGAGGAGGAGTTTGTTATAGTAGAAACTCTGTTTTTTAACCAAAATATCTGGTCCGAACCAAAATGGCCGACTTTCATTACACTAGCTGGCATCCGTTACATATGCAGGGTGTAGTTGCGTCAGCTGGGATAGACTCCACCTCTGCACATAAAAGGATCTGCTGTAGAAAATGTGTGGATGGTGTTGCGTCGGACAAGTTCTTCCTCCCAGGGAATCTAAGTTACTGGTCAATCCCAAATTCTTTAGAGGACATATGCTGAGTAAGAAGGACCGTCAAGACAGAATTCGAATATTTTCTAGTTTATTCCAAAGCTTTGGGAGGTCAACTCAATCAATACATTCGTATCGGCTGCTCTAGTTGATCTGGCATTCCAACGGAAAAGGCAACTCATTTCACACAAAGAAAACCTCCATCTCCCCCCCTCTCAACACTGATAAGAAGAGAGACATGGGGGTTGTCTTCACATTCCAATGGTTTACGACACTTAACATCTGAAGACAAAGAGAAACTGGTATACAGTGTACATGGAAAAATACGAGCTGCTCCAAACATGACTATGAATAAAATAAAAAACTCTTAAACATATGCATTCTCCACAATGGATGAACTGTTGTGAAAAGGTAATTTAAGTGCTAGTAGTGCTCTAACATTTTTTGCATTAGACTTAACTCAAGAAGTTTCCCATTGTGGGAATAAATGATAGCATTATCTTGTTCTCATTAGGTAAAATGGTAAATGTCAAATTGCATTAGGTGCGTACACTATTAAAATGTATGAGTAAAAACAGATTTTTACAAATTGGCATCACTTAATTGAAAATACAGCAGTACCTCGCTTTTCGTTTCTAATCTGTTAATATTTTGCTACGATTTATTTCTTCTCAATAGTGTTTCTCACCTTATTTATCAAAGCGCCAGCATACTTGTTACATCAAAGAATGCACCCCAGCAGGCACAAGACATTAAAACAACGTTGAGAACTTGTTGAATTAGGTCCTGACGTTGAGCAACTCAAACCTAACGTTGAACATGCTTTTTGACGACGTTTAATCAATGTTGGATTCTGACGTTGATTTGACCATTGAATTTTGGTCTTTTCCCAACCACTATTTTACAACACAAATACAATGTTGAAACAATATGCTTTTTGACGACGTTCTGAAAAAAAGAAACACTTAATGAATATCCTACTAACTTGTAAAAAGACCATTACCAGGAAATGGACATTACAGGAGAGCCCAACTTTGAAGCTATGGATGGAAATCACAATGGACATTTATAAAATGGAGAAGATAACGGCTTTTATTAATTATACATTGGAGAAATTTACTTCATACTGGGAAAACTGGGTCAATTATGTCACGCCCCATAAGCCTGATTTTATTTTCTCAAATTAGTGATTGTACTGTTTAAAAAAACGATTACTCTCTAAATGTCTAGTTTTTTAAAATGTTTTTATTTTGTTTTTAATAATCGGTTTATATTATTTTATTATTATGATTATTATTATTATTATTAATATTATTACAATTTTCTTTATTGATTTATTTGTTAATATTATTACTTTGGTTTTCTCTTTTTTTGAGGGAGGGGATGTGGCCTTGTTGGGATATTACCAAATACATCGATGTATGATGTATGCAAATGTGATGTAATGGATAGGAATGTCTGATGCTGGATGTCAATAAAAATGTAATTGAAAAAAGAAAAGAAAGAAACAATATGCTTTTTGACTACATTTATTCAATGTTGGATTCTGACGTTGATTTGACATTGAAATTGTTATGGTTGGACTAGGGCAGTGGTTCTCAAACTTTTTTTGTCATCCCCCACTTTGGACAAGGGAGTTTAAGCCCCACCTGCCCCCATCGCCCCAACAGAACGCTAATGCCAAGCTTAACATTTTCAAATTTATTGAACATCAAGTAACATCAAGTTGTATACATTCAAACTCAATAACATAAAATAACATCAAGTTCAATAATAAATAAAATAACTGTGCAGCTGTGGTATAACTTGCATCAAGTTCAATAATAAATCAAATAACTTGCATAAAGTTCAATAATAAATCAAATAACTTGCATAAAGTTCAATAATAATTTAAATAACTTGCATCAAGTTCAATAATAAATCAAATAACTTGCATCAAGTTCAATAATAAATAAAACAAGTGTTATAACTTGCATCAAGTTCAATAATAAATCAAATAACTTGCATCAAGTTCAATAATAAATACAACAAACGTGTTATAACTTGCATCAAGTTCAATAAAAAATCAAAAGTGTTATAACTTACATCAAGTTCAATAATAAATCAAAAAAATGGTTATAACTTGCATCAAGTTCAATAATAAATCAAATAAAAGTGTTATAACTTGCTTCAAGTTCAATAATAAATCAAATAACTTGCATCAAGTTCAATAATAAATAAAATAAAAGTGCCACTTTGCAATCTTTGCAAAAAAAAAGGAGGAGCTATGCATTTTGGCAAGACAGAGAAAGTGAACAGGGGCACCGCTAGGGATTTTGGGCCCCATGAAAAGAATCTTTACAGGGCCCCCAATACAGCGGCAACATTTTTTGATGCTATTTTACATACAATTATGCATTTTAATGGTATTCTGAATACAATGGAATTAATTTTGAGTCATTTATTTGCTGCACCACTGATTCTTGAGACTGTAGTAAAATGTATTATATTTTGTATTATATTATTATTATTATTTCAACACACACAGCTGCTCACCTCCTTCCTCATGTGGGGGCACTGGGGCTGATTCAGGGGCAGTGGGACTTGGGGGCTGACAGACAGCTGCTGGTGCACTTGACTCTGTTCAGAATGAGGCATCATTTTGACAGAGGGGAGATCAACTATTATTGAATAAGAACAGCTTGATAAATGTTTGACTGGATTGATTATTTAACTAATATAGCAGTAAAATGTAAAAATCCAGAGTTTTCTTGAGCTAACATGGTGAGAAAAGTGAGCTAGCTTATTACCACAGACAGGGACAAAGTTAATATGCATAACTTTCCACCACAACTAACAAACCCACCTTTTTTTTGGGAAATATTGGGTGACAAATTGTCGACCCTTCAACTCCTCCTCTCTTATTTTATTTTCCTTTCTTTTTTGGCTGCCTGATTTTTGAGGCATACTGCTGTCTCCTCCGCTTTGCCCGCTGTGGCGCTGTCTGTGACAAATCGCCGTGCTCTACCTGCAGCTGATCCAGTCGGACTGAACCATTTTACGTAAATAGAGGGGGGAAAAGGAGGGCCCTGCAGGTGTTGATGCTTCAAAAACAAATAAAGGTATTATTAGCAGGACATGGAAAATAAAACATGTATGATTATATGTTCGTTAATTAATTAGTGTCATTATTTTTTCTGTATTATAATTTCATCATCATTATATAAATAAGTAATTTACATTTATTTATATAGCGGATTCCACAGACCGAATCACAAAGTGATTTACAGTGTGTATAGAAAATGAAAGCATAGTAAAAAAAAATAATCTAAGAATATAATTAAAAAAAAAAAAAAAAAGTAAAGTGAAATTTCCTCCCGTTCCTCGCGCCCCACCTGTCATGTCTCTATTCCCCACCAGTGGGGCGCGCCCCACACTTTGAGAAATGCTGGACTAGGGTGAGGTGACGGCGACAGACACTAGATGGCAGTGTGAACAATGATTTATTTTATATATATATATATATATATATATATAAGTGTATGTGGTGTAAGACTATGTAGTAGTGATGGGTCCGGCAACACAGATGCATCGGCGCATGCGTCGAGCTCATAGAGCGATACCCTGTGTCTGTGCGCGCATCGCTTTTAGAAAGTCACGTGACCGAACACGAGCTGTTTTGGTCACGTGACCGCTCATGAGCTGTTCTGGTCACGTGACCGCTCATGAACTGTATCGCACTGACGCCTGCGCGCCAAACTGTGTTTATTAGGAAGCGGCGCAATGCGTGTTGTTGACGAACACCGTTAGGGCCGCTTGTTGTCACTGTCACTCAAAGTTGCATTTCAAAATTACACAGAATAAATGTGTTTATTTTGTTTAGAATTCAGATGGGTTTGATTTGGTGCGCGGCATATATTGGCTGTGCGGCGTACGGTGTGCGCGGAGGACGCTTGAGCACTGCGCAATTGCGCAGGCGCGCACCTTAGAGGGAATGTTGCTCACAGGTCACAGAGGAGGCGTCAGTGCGATACAGTTCGCGTATCGGTCACGTGACCAAAGCAGCTCATGATCGGTCACGTGACTTTCTAAAAGCGGTACGCGCACCGACACAGGGTTTCGCTCTATGAGCTCGACGCATGCGCCGATGCATCTGTGTTGCAGGACCCATCACTACTGTTACTAGAGAAGGTACAGGAATGACGGCGTGGCGAAGTTGGTAGCGTGGCCGTGCCAGCAATCGGTTACTGGGGTTCAATCCCCACCTTCTACCATCCTAGTCATGATACATGTTCACATTATTTGACTGTATCTAAAAAAGATAAAAATATATTTTTATTTAAATGAAGATATGAAATAATCCTAAATGAAATACAATGACTTGGTTTATATTATTGTATATACTAGGTCATAAAATCAGTGTCAGTTGAGTCGGTCCATAGGTTGCCTGTAGGGATTTTTAATGTCCAGCAGATGTCAGTATTTAGTGACACAGTATCGACACAGTATCAATACAGTTTTGCAATGTGTCGAAACGCTTCATGAGGCCTCATCAACCCATCACTACTATGTAGTTAGCTGAAGTGTGTGTTACCAAGTGTTGAACGAGAGATGAGGAAGTCCAGGGGAGAGAGAAGTCCGAGTCCAATGCGGTGGAAGTCAAGGATCGAGGGAGGCAGTCAGAGTCCAGAGGGAGATCCGGGGAAAAGTGAGGCGCACAGCTCACTATCGAGGTGACGGAGGGTACTGAGAACACGAAGGGGCACAGGGAGAGCAGGATTGCGTAATGCAGCAGATGATCGCTTACTGTACAGTAGACTATATTCCGGCCCCTGATGGCGGGTTCAGCAGGCTTATGTAGGCAGCTCCTTCATTACAGGCAGGTGTGCCGATTGCCGGTAAATGATTGCGCGTCCCTGGATGTGCGCCGCGGCCGTGGGCATGGCCCGAGGTGCGTTCATCAGGACGGACAGATGAGGGCGCATTGGAATGCGCCCTGGCCGTGACAGAAATGTGGTCATTTCCCAACCAACAACGTGGATCCAACGTTGGACATCAACATTGTCTCAATTTACAAATACAACTATTTTGCAACATTGTTTCAAAGTCACTTTTAAAGGACATGTATGTATAACTTGCGCTTGCTGGGACAGAGAACGACTGTGTGCTCACACAACTTGGTAATTACTAATGCAATCACAAGCATAAAGACTGAGTGTGTGTGAACTTGTGTTTAACCCTAATGCAAGATTAAGATTGACTATACACACTTACCCTTAGGATTCAAAAGGTACCCGCTCATAAAAGTGTCATAAATGAACAATAAATTAAAATATATACTTTTTTACTTACAACACTTGAAATCGCTTAACAAATTCAGATCTATTTATTGATAAGAAGTTTTTATTTTTTTAATTACTTGAATGTTTTTTTGTTGTATAGCCTTTTTGTCAAAACATTTTATGTTTTTTTTTTATAATGCACCAATTTTGTCAAGAGGAGTGGTCAAAAATTCAACCAGAATCTTGCCAGAAGCTTGTGGATGGCTACCAAAAGTGCCTTATTGCAGTGAAACTTGCCAAGGGACATGTAACCAAATATTAACATTGCTGTATGTATAATTTTGACCCAGCAGATTTGGTCACATTTTCAGTAGACCCATAATAAATTCATAAAAGAACCAAACTTCATAAATGTTTTTTGTGACCAAGTATGTGCTCCAATCACTCTATCACAAAACAATAAGAGTTGTAGAAATTATTGGAAACTCAAGACAGCCATGACATTACACTGCAAAAACTGAAATCTAAGTAAGATGAAATATCTAAAATAAGGGTGATATTTGCTTATTTTTTGTCCGATAAGATAATTCTTCTCACTAAGCAGATTTTATGTTAGAGTGTTTTACTTGTTTTAAAGGCCTACTGAAACCCACTACTACCGACCACGCAGTCTGATAGTTTATATATCAATGATGAAATCTTAACATTATAACACATGCCAATACGGCCGGGTTAACTTATAAAGTGACATTTTAAATTTGCCGCTAAACTTCCGGTTCGAAACGCCTCTGAGGATGACGTATGCGCGTGACGTAGACCGGCGAACACGGGTATGCCTTCCACATTGAAGCCAATACGAAAAAGCTCTGTTTTCATTTCATAATTCCACAGTATTCTGGACATCTGTGTTCGTGAATCTGTTTCAATCATGTTCATTGCATTATGGAGAAGGAAGCTGAGCAAGCAAAGAAGAAAGTTGTCGGTGCGAAATGGACGTATTTTTCGAACGTAGTCAGTAACAACAGTACACAGCCGGCGCTTCTTTGTTTACATTCCCGAAAGATGCAGTCAAGATGGAAGAACTCGGATAACAGAGACTCTAAACAGGAGGACTTTTGACTTCGATACACAGACGCCTGTAGAGAACTGGGACAACACAGACTCTTACCAGGATTACTTTGATTTGGATGACAAAGACGCAGACGTGCTACTGTGAGTATGCAGCTTTGGCTTCTAAACATTTGATCGCTTGACCGTATGTGCGCAACTTTTTTTTGCGTATGTACGTAACTTTTTAAAAATATATAAGCTTTATGAACCTTGGGTTAGGTGAACGGTCTTTTGGGCTGAGTGATTGTGTGTGTTGATCAGGTGTTTGAATTGTATTGGCGTGTTCTATGGAGCTAGCAGAGGAGCTAGGAGCTAGCGTAACAAACACGCAGGTGTTTTTATGCAGGATTAATTTGTGGCATATTAAATATAAGCCTGGTTGTGTTGTGGCTAATAGAGTATATATATGTCTTGTGTTTATTTACTGTTGTAGTCATTCCCAGCTGAATATCAGGTCACCCCCGGCTCTCACAGCATCTTCCCTATCTGAATAGCTTCAACTCCCCACTAGTCCTTCACTTGCACTTTACTCATCCACAAATCTTTCATTCTCGTTCAAATTAATGGGGAAATTGTCGCTTTCTCGGTCCGAATCTCTCTCACTTCATGCGGCCATCATTGTAAACAATAGGGAACTTTGCGTATATGTTCAACTGACTACGTCACGCTACTTCCGGTAGGGGCAAGCCTTTTTTTTTATCAGATACCAAAAGTTGCAATCTTTATCGTCGTTGTTCTATACTAAATCCTTTCAGCAAAAATATGGCAATATCGCGAAATTATCAAGTATGACACATAGAATAGATCTGCTATCCCCGTTTAAATAAAAAAAAATCATTTCAGTAGGCCTTTAAGGGTTTTGGTCCTAAATTATCTCAGGAAGATATTACAGCTTGTTGCTGAGATTTGATGACCTATATTGAGTAAAACATGCTTGAAACTAGAATATCAACTGATGCAAAGCTGTGTCATCAACACTCACAAGTATAAAACTACTTTTTTAAAGTAATAATTTCTTACTTCAAGCATGGAAAAAAAAATCATGATGCCGAGCGAATATCATTATGTCAAGATAATGGCATTAGCATTTACTTAATTTAAGAATATTTTTCAACATATTGAGCAAAAAGAAAAGTGCACTTGTTATTAGTGAGAATATACTTATTTTAAGGTATTTTTGGGTTCATTGAGGTTAGCTAATTTTACTTGTTTTGGAAAGTCTTGACAAGACACATTTCTTGTTCTATTGGCAGATAATTTTGCTTAGTTCAAATAAAATACCCCTAATTTATTTTTTTTTCTTGTTTTTGAACACTGACTTTTTGCAGTGTATGTTCTTTACAAGTGTATGTAAACTTTTGACCATGACTGTATATGTAGTATAGTGGTAACATTGCAAGTTACTTTATTTCCAAGAAAAACTGCATATAGTGTATATTATAGCTTTGCTGAATTCTACATTTTCGTCTTTGTGAAGCCACGGCTATAGACACTACTTGTGGATGTGCAGTGAGTATAGAAGCCGGCAACGCATCTCTAGAGCGCCTCTGACCCTCATTCAGCGTGTACATTCATCATTTTCCCACGCACACCCACTGTACCTATCTGCGGCCTGGCATGGCTGTCATCCTCCACTGCTGCTTCCTGTGTCGTGACGGCTCCCGTGTTTGATCTTCCCCGCCGTCACCCTCGGCTCACCAGGAATTTCAATATCACACGCTCTTGTGTGTATCCTCCATTCCAACCACTTGCAGCTCCGGCATTCATCTTGTCCTCCCGTGTGTGTAGGAGAAGAACTGCTCACTGGTGTGACACTATGGGCTTTGGGGATGGATGCGGAGGATAAAAGCTCGTATTAAACTTACCAAACTGTTTCATAAAATGCTGACATTAAAAGTGAGCTTTACTGTACATTGTTTTGTACGTTCAATTATGAAGCGAGAAAAAAGTTAGGGGTGTCCCAACTTGTCTTTTTCCACCCGTCCCTCATTTATCGGATGATTTTTCTTTTTAATGCATTCTAAATATGAAATACATTTGATCAAAAGTCCACTTACAATGGAGCCAATGGGAGCCATTCAATTCTGCCTATAAAGCCCCTAAAATACATCCAAACACCTCCATTAAGGTTTTATATACTGTACATGCTGTAACGGGCCCATTCATAATACATTTATTATTTACGTATTTTGATCATTTTAAGCATACGTGGCACATTAATTTCAATAACGCATCACGACGTTTGCTTTTTTGTTTTTTCATCACTGCAGACTTTATGAGAGCCAACAAACATAATAAAACATGCGTCGTTCTCGTCAGTTCCAGGTCCTAAATGGCTGTCAAAGTGTCCCAACTTGTCGGATTACATCTTCAGCCATCTACTTTCCAGGTGAGAGGCATGATTTAGGATGTACAATAAACTTACAGGGAGCAGGGAAGCGAGGAAACAGCAGATGATGTAAACATGGGGACACAAGGTAGTGCTCACGGCGCCGCTATAAATAGTTTTTGTTTGCTTTAGGGCTTATAAAAACAATATCACTAAGACTTTGTTAAAATTCAAGTCACGAAATGTAAATTGTGTATAGTTGGCGCTTTTTGAATGATTATTTATTGGATTTTATTGTCGGAATAGTGTCCCTCCCATTGGCTCTGCTATAAGCTGACTTTTATTTACGTTTATTTAACATTTAGAATGTATTAAACAAAAAATCCATCTGTGTCATGTCTTTCATAATGATTGTGAGCGATAGGCAAAATTCCAAAAAAAGTGCAGTTCCCCTTTAAAAAATATCCCCCCAAAAATCTGCAATGTGGTGAAGCCGCAAAATTTGAAGTAAGATGAGGCGAGGGACGACCAAAAGACCTTTTAAAGATGTTTTTAATCATTATGATAGCCCACCTTAACACTCTTTTAATTCAATGCAGTAATGCTAATGAACTGCGATGTGATTGGTATGGTCTCCTCTGGTGGACAGTACTTCTGTCAGGGTAAATTAGGGGCCTAAGCAAAATGTAATTTTATCTGGAGACACTTTTACCCCTATGGAGGGGGGCGTGGTCTGCGGGCCTGCCGCGGAGCGGGGTGTGGAAGGACCGGCCTCGAAGCACAGCTGGCAGGTGATTGGATTACCCAGCTGGGGATGATCATCCAATCACCCTGCCATGCTTATTAGCAGCAGCCGAGACGAGACAAGTCAGTTGGAGTTGGAGTTTGAGCTAGAGGAGCCACACATGCGCACGAGACCGGGCCGTAAGAGGAAGAGCAGCCGAAAGACTGAAAAGTTGATAAAAAATAGTGCTGACCTGGCGCGTGTGCACACAATAAAACATTGTTGCACCAGACTACCGGGCTCACGAGAGGATCTTTGTGGTCAGAAGAACCCACAGGAGGGCAACCTCCACAACCCCCCATCTCAATTTATTATTTTTACCATTTTTTTTGGGTCTGAAACTATTTTTATACTATTTGACTCAAACATGAATTTAATATGATGCATGTTTTCAGGGCTGCCCCTGGCTAAATTGGAGCCCTAAGCGGAATTTAATTGTATTTGGAAAAACTGACCTTTGCTTCTTTTACCTCCTTTTCAGACATACTGTCAGGAGAGATTAATATATATAAAATATGTAATGTACATATATGTTCAAAATAAACTTAAACAAAACAAAAAACTTCAGCTTCATCACAACATTGTTCTCATGTTTTTTTTCCTTCATTTGTCTGAAACTATTTTTATTCGTTGTGGCTCAAACAGGAATTTAAATATGATGCATGTTTTCAATGCCGCCCCTGGCTAAATTGGGGCCCTGAGCGGAATGTTATTTGATGATTTGTACAGAAAAAAAAACTTTTCATACATTTTGTAAAAAATGTAAACCAATCCAATGCTAAGCTAGCTGAACAAAACAGCCACACCTTCACTTTCTGTTATAGGCGACAAAGCCAATTAATGTACAAACCTCAAAACCAGTGAAGTTGGCACGTTGTGTAAATGGTAAATAAAAACCGAATGCAATGATTTGCAAATCATTTTCAACCTATATTCATTGAATAGACTGCAAAGACAAGATATTTAATGTTCCAACTGGAAAACTTTATGTTTTGCAAATATTAGCTCATTTTGAATTTGATGCCTGCAACATGTTTCAAAAAGCTGGCACAAGTGGCAAACAAGACTGAGAAAATTGAGGAATGCTTATCAAACACTTATTTGGAACATCCCACAGGTGAACAGGCTAATTGGGAACAGGTGGGTGCCATGACTGGGTAAAATAGCAGCTTCCATGAAATGCTCAGTCATTCACAAACAAGGATGGGGCGAGGGTCACCACTTTGTAAAACAAATGTGTGAACAAATTGTCCAACAGTTTAAGAACAACATTTCTCAAGGAGCTATTGCAAGGAATTTAGGGATTTCACCATCTACGGTCTGTAATATCATCAAAAGGTTCAGAGAATCTGGAGAAATCACTGCACGTAAGCGATGATATTACGGACCTTTGATCCCTCAGGCAGTACTGCATCAAAAAGCGAGATCAGTGTGTAAAGGATATCACCACATGGGCTTAGGAACACTTCAGAAAACCACTGACAGTAACTTCAGTTTGTCGCTACAACTGTAAGTGCAAGTTAAAACTCTACTATACAAAGCGAAAGCCATTTATCAACAACACCCAGAAACGCCGCCGGCTTCGCTCGACCCAAGCTCATCTTAGATGGACTGATGCAAAGTGGAAAAGTGTTCTGTGGTCTGCGAGTGTACGTTTCAAATTGTTTTATTTGTTTTCGGAAACTGTGGACGTTGTGTCGTCTGGACCAAAGAAAACCATCCGGATTGTTATAGGCAATGGTATGGGGGGTATTCGTGCCCAAGGCACAGGTAACTTACACATCTGTGAAGGCACCATTAATGCTGAAAGGTACATACAGGTTTTGGAGCAACATATGTTGCCATCCAAACAACGTTATCATGGACGCCCCTGCTTATTTCAGCAAGACAATGCCAAGCCACGTGTTACAACAGCGTGGCTTCATAGTAAAAGAGTGCGGGTACTGGACTGGCCTGCCTGTAGTCCAGACCTGTCTCCCATTGAAAATGTGTGGCGCATTATGAAGCCTAAAAAAACACAAAGGAGACCCCGGACTGTTGAACAACTTAAGCTGTACATCAAGCAAGAATGGAAAATAATTCCTCCTGAAACGCTTCAAAAATTCATCTCCTCAGTCCCAAACGTTTACTGGGTGTTGTTAAAAGGAAAGGCCATGTAACACAGTGGCAAAAATGCCCCTGTGCCAACTTTTTTGCAATGTATTGCTGCCATTAAATTCTAAGTTAATGATTATTTGCAAAAAAAAAATTATGTCATGGAATTTTCATATTTAAGAATATTGCAAATCAAGTTCACTGTAAATTCAAATCTTTATAAGCCAGCAGTAAAAATACACACAACAAATTGTGTGCAATGTGCATTAATTTCTTCATTCAGTTTCTGTACTGCTTGTCCCCATACGGATCACGGATGAGCTTGAGCCTATCCCGGTTGACTTTGGGACAGAGGCGAAGTACACCCTGAACTAGTCGGCAGCCAATCACAGTTCGGATAAAAACCACATCATAGCTTTGTGTTTCAGCTAGGCCACAAAGCAAATTAGTGTAATATCTAATAATACATCATTGTTTTATGAATATTCAGAGGACCAATAGTAAACGAACTGCGGGCTGCAAATGCATCCCTGGGCCGGACTTTAGACACACCTGTCTCCAATTAGCAGGTTTTTGGAAAGTGGGCGGAACATGCAAACGCCACACAAATGGAGATTTAAACGCTCCATTGCTTGACTATGTGGCCCACATGCTAACCGCGAAGCCAGTGATTCCCAACCACTGTGTGAATCAGTGCATCAGTTTATGTACTCCAAATCATGTATCTTTGTTCCTGTATCTATACCAGCACTGTACAGGCTAGTCAAGGACATATTTAGTTATTGGTGATTGTTTTGGTTAGGGCGAACAAGCACATTCCAATGGTTTGTCTGCTCCAGTTGTCTGTTGTCAGGTCTCAAATTGATCATAATTCAATTTTAAGATTTTGCAGAGCGGAAAGCTTCTCTGAGATGTTATCTAGTTTGTAATTCACTTCAGAAATCGGCAAAGTCTGAGTCACCACAGTTCTGCGAAGCCCTTTCATCACGAGCGGCCGCCTTTGGGCTCCTCGAGCAGCTGCCATCAGCAGATGACCTGTTATCATAGTTCTAAATAGCCAAATAAATAGATATCTTCAATGTCTTCAACGGAAAGAATTGCCAGGCACAAGACTCTCAACTTTTCCCAAGATTCCCTTATGTATCCAGCAGCAAACGTTCCGTCGGGACAAGCAGGTTCCCCCGAACCTGAGATTCTTGTCGAGGAGATCTTATCAATTGAGTTGAGAGACCAGTTTATCAATACCAAGTTTTAGATTTTGGAGAAAAGTGCAAAAGACAGGCTCATAGAAAGTTAAGACAAGACAATTTCCCATGTGGATCAATAAAGTTTGTCTAAGTCTAAGTCAAGGACAAGGAGACAAAGAAGCAACGCAGGAGAGATACGGGGAGATGGATGGGAAGCGTCCACCATCGTTGAGAGCCACAAGAATAACATGGATAATAACATCGACGTGCGAGATGCAGTGACATAAATGCCGCCAAAAGCAGCTTTTTTATGCAGAGTCTGAATCGATCGGCATGTGTGCAGGTGTACTTAATGTTGTGATCTGATGAATCTGTATAATGTTTATGAAGTTTATTTTTCCACCATGTCTAGGGATAAAAAATAGCGGTGACAATTCCAAGATATATATTTAAATAGGAGGGGGGGTGGGGGGGGGGGGGGGGGGGGCATGGTTTCATTTGCAATCTGGGAATGCTTCCACAATCGAACAGCTTGCAGACAGACTTAAAATAAATAGGTTATAAATGTGACTGTGGAGCAAAATTTACACCAACGCATATCCAACATATTTTTACTTTAAAAGTCATTGCTTCAAAAAAATATATAAATATAATCAAAGGATGAATTTGAAGTTGATCTAGAGATTTAAGTGTTGAAAGTAAAAATAATACATTTTGATATATGACTTATTTCTAACACTTTAATGAGCCTTTTGAATCCTCAAGACCTTTGGTCTGATGATTTTTGAACTGTCATTGTTCAAAAAATAATAATAAACCAAAAACTTTATGAATGAATAACTTTGAAGTTAAGGCTTCGATTACTTATCATCAAATATTCCACTTTGAACATTTTTTTGGGGAAAATATTGCATATTTTGTGTTTTTCTTTTCAAATAAAAGGGTTTTTGCCAAAAACGGCACAAAACATAAAAAAGAAAAAAACTTAGATCTGAAGTAATATATAAATGCATATATACAGACTATATACACACAGTACATACATACTGTACGTATACACTGTATCTGTGTGGGCGGAAATCAAATTTAAAAACGCTAAGCCGGTACTAATAGGGACTGTTTATAGACCCCCTAATCAGAGTGATTTCTATGGGGCTTTGGAAGAATGCTTGGCAGGGACAGACAACGTGGAGAAAATTATAACTGGGGATCTGAACACAGATATTCAACGCAAAGATGCGCCTGTCTTCAGATCCTTCAGCAAGTTTTGTAATCTGCACGGTCTTTCCCAGCTAATAGCGCTACCTACAAGGGTGTGTGATTCCACCCAATCAACCATAGATCTCATTCTCACTTCAGACCGGCCTAAAATAAAAAATAGTGGGGTCATGATCTGTGGTCTTAGCGACCACTATCTAACCTTCTGCACCCGCAAAATAGCTAAACCCAAAACCAATGGCCACATAACAGCCCAATCCAGATCCCTCAAAAAATACTCCAATGACAATTTCAATTTAAAATTAGATGAGTGGGACTGGTCCCCTGTGCTCGCGAGCAACCTGGTCGATGTTGCTTGGGATCGCTTCAAAACGGCGTTCCTAAAGATACTAAATGACATGGCTCCCGTGAAAACAGTCAGGATCAAAGCCCGCTCGGAACCATGGATGAATCCGGACCTATTAGCTGCCATTAAAGACAGAGACAGAAAATACTCTGAATACCAAAAATGTAAAACAGAAGTAGATAAACAACCCAATAACATCAACCTCAAATTACTCCTTTCAACTCTCAAAAAGCAATGCAATAAATTAAGAAATAAGTCAACCAACCTGACTAAATCCTTAAAAAAAAATTACATTAACGACAAAATAGAGGAAAACACAAATAAGCCACGTGAGCTCTGGAAAATCTTCAACAACCAGCTTCCTGGTTGCAGCCAGAAACTTAAAACAAGACTCACCAACATCAGCATCAAGGAGGGTGACTCCCTCATTACAGACAAAATGGAGGTAGCTAGCAGACTTAACATCTTTTTCACCAGCATAGCCGCAACTCTTGTCAACAAGCTGTCCCACCACTCTGGTCGCTTTGGTGTAGAACACATTAAAGCCTTCTACAGAAAGCTAGGAGTATCCAACGATGATTTCAAATTAGAAATGGTCACAGTTGATGAGGTGTTTAAAAAATTGAGCGCGCTCCACCCTAACAAGGCCACCGGCCTTGATAATATTCCCTCCAGATTCCTCAGGGACTCTGCCTCCATCATTGCCCCGATCATCACGCACATAATAAACCTATCAATTACACAAGGCCAAGTACCAAAAGTTTTAAGATAGCAAGAGTAACTCCCCTCTTTAAAAAAGGAAGCAAATTGGAACCTGGCAACTACCGACCTGTTTCTATTCTCAGCTCCATTTCGAAAGTAATGGAGAAAATAGTTTATGAACAGGTCGATAGTTACCTTGCCACTAATAAACTCATGTACAAATTCCAATCCGGCTTCAGAACTAACCACTCCACTGACACATGTCTTCTCTATCTGACCGACCACATCAAACATGAGGTGGACGCGGGCAAATACTGCGGCATGGTCATGCTGGACCTTCAGAAGGCCTTTGACACCGTTAACCACGCTATACTGTTGGATAAGCTTAGAGCAATCGGATTTAACAAAACCTCATGGAGCTGGATGCAATCTTACTTGGAGGGGAGGGAGCAGGTGGTAGAGGTGAACGGCACCGTGTCCCCCCCCCCCCCTCTCGGTGAGCTGTGGAGTCCCCCAAGGCAGTATATTGGGACCTTTACTGTTCCTAATATACATAAATAACATGTCATCGGCATGCGACTGTGAATTGTTTTTGTTTGCGGATGACTCTGCCCTGCTGGTATCCGGCAAGGACAAGTCACAGGTGGAGAAAATCCTCAGTACTGAGCTGTGTAGAACTTGCACCTGGCTCGCTGACAACAAGCTATCCATACACTTGGGTAAAACAGAATCCATCCTGTTTGGGTCCCACATCAACCTTAAGAAAGTCAATGACTTCACCATAAAAGTGGGTGACATTGTTATCACCAGGAAAGATGAGGTCACCTACCTAGGTTCCATTCTAGAGGCTAACCTTTCCTGTGATAAAATGGCAACCAAGGTAATCAGAAAGGTTAACCAACGAACAAGATTTCTCTACAGAATCTCCTCTCTGGTCAACAAAAGCACCTTGATGATTCTGGCGGGAACTCTCGTTCAACCCTTTTTCGATTACGCATGCACCTCCTGGTACCCTAGCACCTCCAAAACCCTCAAATCTAAACTCCAAACATCTCAGAACAAGCTAGTCAGGTTACTTCTAGACCTCCACCCCACATCCCACCTCACTCCTACCCACTTCTCTAAAGTGGGCTGGCTCAAGGTGGAGGACAGAGTTAAACAACTTGCACTGAGCCTAGTCTATAAAATCCACTACACCTCCCTGATACCGAAGTACATGTCAAACTACTTCCTTAACGTAAATGACCGCCATAACCACAACACCAGGGGGAGCTCCACTAACCACGTTAAACCCAGATTCCGAACTAACAAAGGTCTTAACTCATTCTCTTTCTATGCCACATCAATGTGGAATGCGCTCCCAACAGGTATAAAAGAAAGGGCATCTCTATTCTCCTTCAAAACCGCACTAAACGTTCACCTCCAGGCAGCTACAACCCTAAACTAACACCCTCCCCGGATTGCTAATAATCAAATGTAAACAATCAAATGCAGATACTTTTTCTTATGCCTTCTGATCTCTCTCTCTCTCTCTCTCTCTCTCTCTCTCTCTCTCTCTCTCTCTCTCTCTCTCTCTCTCTCTCTCTCTCTCTCTCTCTATGTCCACTACTTGCTGTCCATATCCTACCCCCCACCCCCTCCACACCCCTGATTGTAAATAATGTAAATAATTCAACTAACACCCTCCCCGGATTGCTAATAATCAAATGTAAACAATCAAATGCAGATACTTTTTCTTATGCCTTCTGATCTCTCTCTCTGTCTCTCTCTCTCTCTCTCTCTCTCTCTCTCTCTCTCTCTCTCTCTCTCTCTATGTCCACTACTTGCTGTCCATATCCTACCCCCCACCCCCTCCACACCCCTGATTGTAAATAATGTAAATAATTCAATGTGATTATCTTGTGTGATGACTGTATTATGATGATAGTATATATGATAGTATATATCTGTATCATGAATCAATTTAAGTGGACCCCGACTTAAACAAGTTGAAAAACTTATTCGGGTGTTACCATTTAGTGGTCAATTGTACGGAATATGTACTTCACTGTGCAACCTACTAATAAAAGTCTCAATCAATCAATCAATACATGTACATATATATATATATATATATATATATATATATATATATATATATATATATATATATATATATATACATATATATATATATATATATATATATATATATATATATATATATATATATATATATATATATACATATACATATATATACATATACATATATACATACACACACACACACACACACATATACATATATACAAACCCCGTTTCCATATAAGTTGGGAAATTGTGTTAGATGTAAATATAAACGGACTAAAATTATTTGCAAATCCTTTTCAACCCATATTCAATTGAATGCACTACAAAGACAAGATATTTGATGTTCAAACTCATAAACTTTATTTTTTTTTGCAAATGATAATTAACTTAGAATTTCATGGCTGCAACACGTGCCAAAGTAGTTGGGAAAGGGCATGTTCACCACTGTGTTACATGGGCTTTCCTTTTAACAACACTCAGTAAATGTTTGGGAACTGAGGAGACACATTTTTTAAGCTTCTCAGGTGGAATTCTTTACCATTCTTGCTTGATGTACAGCTTAAAGGCCTACTGAAACCCACTACTACCGACCACGCAGTCTGATAGTTTATATATCAATGATGAAATCTTAACATTGCAACACATGCCAATACGGCCGGGTTAACTTATAAAGTGCAATTTTAAATTTCCCGCTAAATTTCCGGTTGAAAACGCCTTTGGATGATGACGTATGCGCGTGACGTAGCCAGTGAAACAGAGGTATGGCTCCCCCATTGAAGCCAATACAAACTAGCTCTGTTTTCATCTCATTATTCCACAGTATTCTGGACATCTGTGTTGGTGAATCTGTTGCAATTTGTTCATTGCATTATGGAGAAAGAAGCTGAGCAAGCAAAGAAGAAAGTTGTCGGTGCGAAGCGGAGTATTTTGCGAGGGAAGTCAGCAACACAACACAGCCGGCGTTTAATTGTTTACATTCCCGAAAGATGCAGTCAAGATCGAAGAACTCGGACAACAGAGACTCTTACCAGGAGGACTTTGACTTCGATACACAGACGCCTGTAGAGAACTGGGACAACACAGACTCTTACCAGGAGGACTTTGATTTGGATACACAGACGCAGACGCGGTACCGTGAGTATGCAGCTGCGCTTCCAAACATTTGATCGCTTGCCCGTACGTGCGTGTCACGTACGTAACTTTGGTTAAATATATAAGCTTTATGAACATTGGGTTAGGTGAACGGTCCTTTGGGCTGAGTGAGTGTGTGTGTTGTGCAGGTGTTTGAATTGTATTGGCGGGTTATATGGACGGGAGCTAGTAGCTAGGAGCTAGGAGCTAGGAGCTAGGAGCTAGCATAACAAACACCTAGGTGTTTTTATGCAGGATTAATTTGTGGCATATTAAATATAAGCCCGGTTGTGTTGTGGCTAATAGAGTATATACAGTACATATATAAATGTATATATATATATATATATATATATATATATATATATATATATATATATATATATATATATATATATATATATATATATATATATATATATATATATATATAAATTGGCCCCCTAGTGTGTGAATGTGAGAGTGAATGTTGTCTGTCTATCTGTGTTGGCCCTGTGATGAGGTGGAGACTTGTTCAGGGTGTACCCCGCCTTCCGCCCGAATGCAGCTGAGATAGGCTCCAGCACCCCCGTGACCCTGAAAGGGACAAGCGGTAGAAAATGGATGGATGGATGGATATACATACATACACACACACACACATATATATATATATATATATATATATATATATATATATATATATATATATATACTGTGACCCTTTTGGGTACGCAAGACCTTTAACATTCACCAAAATTGAGAGAATTCACCATAATGACCAACATTCAAATACTTAGTAGGCCTAAGTATTCATTAAAAAGTAGGCAGAGGTTTTATTTAACAAGTACATTTTATATTTTTGGCCACTGCAACATTACACACGGTTTGAACAGTAAGACTGTGTTTGAATATGGGGAAATAAAACACTTTACTTTAATGAAGTGATTATTTGTGGTTAGAGTGTGTCCGCCCTGAGACTGGAAGGTCGTGAGTTCAAACCCCGGCCGAGTCATACTAAAGACTATAAAAATGGGACCCATTGCCTCCCTCAGCATCAAGGGTTGGAATTGGGGGTTAAATCCCCAAAATTATTCCCGAGCGCGACCACCGCTGCTGCTCGCTGCTCCCCTCACCTCCCAAGGGGTGAACATGGGGATGGGTCAAATATAGAGGATAATTTCACCACATCTAGTGTGTGTGTGTGACTATCAGTGGTACTTTAACTTTATTTGGCGTACCACTAGATTAAGCCCGCGTACCACCGTTTGACAATCACTGCAAATTAAGACAAAAAAATGTTTTAACTAGAAGAAAACTTATAAGAATTGTTTTTTTATGAGACGTTTTGGGGCCCCGGACAACTGCTTGTGTTTGCCTAACGGTAAGTCAGCCCCTGAGTATAGCAGTGGCGGGCTATGCGTTACCCACCTAGGCCTTCAGTGTTCTTTGACTTCAATGATCACCTCTCAAAATACCATAATTGATGTCACCACATGACCACTGCTGGAGAAATACTATACAGGAACACATTTACACCCTCCTGAGCATTGAAGCACATCAACAGTATACAAAACGGGTTATTTTCTGGCGCATTTAAAAATAAATTATAACGCATCAGCAATTAAAACATATACCGTCAATTTATCTGCTTGGCTTATGGAACTTCCAGTCAATAAAGTTTGATTCAAAGTACACACTTCTCAAAGATATATCAACTGCCCTGACCACATGATGGCAACAAATACACATGTAACAACGTTAAATAAATGACAAGCATGACACACTTTAACAACAAGAGTTTACAACTTTTAGTTGTAACAGAACATCTACTGTCAACAACTCGTGATCTGATTGGCTGTCACAACCGTCTGTCAACTCTATGTGTTCTGAAATTCATCCGCTAACGGTCCCGGTGAGTATCCAATCACAGGACGCGTAAATGTCACGGTCAACGTGAGGCCATCTAGAAGGCCTTGCTGACAACAACTCGGGATCTGATTGGCTATCACAACTGTCTTTCAACTGTATGTCCCCGTTCACTTACAGTGCATGGACGCCCACATTGTTGATTCTGAAGACCTCGGGCAGATTTGGTACAGCATGGCAACATAAGCTAGCTGAATTCTGATTGGATACAAACTAAAACTAAAAACAACAGCACTGGAACGTGCATAATATGACATGAAGAGAGATATGAATTATTTGAGATATTTAGGGAAATAATTGTATCTTTAATTATGATCATGATTTCTGGTTATGTTAGGCGAGCAGAGAAGGCCTTGCTGGCCCTGACGGCACACCACTATAGTGACTGGCAGAGCAATGAAATGCTCTTCGACCAGATGGAAGAAGGTAAATAATTAACCTGTGTGTCCACCTGTTGCAGTTCACACAGCAGAATAAGTCACAAAGTCTCCTCCAGGCTAGACTACTGCAACACACTTCTTGTCGGGATCCCAAGCAAGAACATCCAGAAGCTGCAATACTTACAAAATAGTGCTGCTAGGATCTTGATGAGAGTGCGGAAATACGACCACATCACACCAATTCTCAAATCCCTTCACTGGCTTCCTGTTCCACTTAGGATTGAATACAAAGTCTCCCTACTAACCCACCAGTGCCTCCATGGAAATGCCCCCCTCCACCTCAAAGAACTACTCACCACCAAATCCTCCACACGACACCTCCGCTCCGGACAGGCTAACCTCCTCCAACCTCCGAGGACAAAGCTACGAACTACGGGAGACCGGGCTTTCTGCTCCGCCGCTCCCAGTCTGTGGAATGCTCTCCCTGACCACCTGAGGGCACCACAGACTGTGGATGCTTTTAAAAAAGGCTTAAAACCCTTCTTTTAAAAAAAGCCTTTTTATAGATATATGCATACTAGTTCTAGCTATTAGGCTGTACTAGTTTTTATTTATTTTTGTATTTTTTATTATCTTTTTATTGTTATTTTTTTTTCAATACACTGTAGCACTTTGTGTCAAGACTTGGTCCTTGGGTTTTGTTTTTTCGGAAGGCAACGGAAAGTTGGCGCGGGCAAGACGTGAATGTGAGTACATGATTTTATTTAACACTATCAAAAAAGAACAAACGAAAGGCGCGCACAATGGCGGAGGTAAAAAACTTGGCTAATGAAAACAAAAGACTTGCACAAAGGCAAAAAACTATAAACATGAAACAAAAACTGACTTGGCATGGGACTGTGAACATGGCATGAAGCAGAGTGGTGATAACGTGTGATGTCGCCAGGCAGACTAACTGAAAACAATGGACTTAAATAATACAGACATGATTGGCAACAGGTGTGTGAGACCGAACGTGAAAACAGGTGCAACTAATCGGTCGTCATGGTGACAAAACAAGAGTGCACAAATAGCCCAAAAACAAAACCGAACATAACTAAAACAAAACATGATCACACAGACGTGACAATTTTAGGTTGTTTGCTCAATGTAAAGTGCTTTTAGCAAATACAATCTATTATTATTTTAATTATTTTAATTATTATTATTATTACGACGAGATTCTTCTAACGATGTCAAATACGTGCTTTGGCTCAGCAAAAGGCGGCGTGACGCTCCACCGGAATAACAATGCATGTGAATGAATCGCAGACGATACATTGGTATGTACACATTCATCTTTTATATACACTGTACAGATTTAAAAACAAAAAGAAAGGGGTCAATATTTCACATTGTGCACCTTACAGATGTGTAACACTTAAACACGGGCCTAAGACAAGATCAATCCCAGAAACCCCATGAATATTGTCCACACACCTTTTATACAGAGTATGCATTAAATATTGCTGGTTGACAGGAATAACCTTGTCCAGTAAATTGGACGATAATGTCCACAGAAAAAAGATCATTCTCTCCCTTTAAGGTGAAATGCATCAACCCTTGACAGTAAACTAAGCAGCACTTGTAGCTGCATCGATTAAGGTGACTGGCAGTGCGCCTCTGGAATGTAATTCTCGCTCAGCAGCGTTATAAATACCACCTTGTTCATCACACACGGCCGTCAGCGCAAACAAACAATGTTCCGGGTTTATTTTGGGATTCCGCGACGACGCTCTGCTCTGACCCGCCGTGATGCACGGAGCTGACGACTGCGTCCTCCTGTCTCACCTTTCCCGCGCTCGGCCCAGCCCTGTGCATATGGCGAGGAGCGAAGCATGGCGGGATTCCGGACATGGAGCACGTCAGAGAGCATGTGTGCACGATGGGGGTGTTTTGGGGGCACGCCATTGAACGCGGCTAAGAATAGGTATCTTTTAGGCGAATGACCCTGTTAAAAGAGAGGTTTGGTCTGGCATTGCCATCAACTTAGAACACACATTTTTACATCCTCATTATTGCACATACAGTAAACAGGTAGGAAAAAAGAAATAAAACAAGGAGATATTGAATTCAGTGTGATCACACACACACACACACACACACACACACACACACACACACACACACACACACACACACACACACACACACACACACACACACACACACACACAAACACACACAAAGGCATAGGATCTAAAACTCTCCTTTCATTTTCTTAGTTTAACGATGGCTTTAGGGCAGGGGTGTCAAACTCATTTTAGATCTACTCCCAAGTGGGCCGGACTGGTAAAATCACGGCACGATAACTCAAAAATAAAGACAACTTCAGATTGTTTTCTTTGTTTAAAAATAGAACAAGCACATTCTGAAAACGTACAAATCATAATGTTTTTTTTTTTTTTTTTACACTTACCGTAATTTCCGGACTATAAGCCGCACCTGACTATAAGCCGCACCAGCTAAATTTAGGGGAAAATACAGATTGCTCCATATATAAGCCGCACCCGACTATAAGCCGCAGGGTTTTGATGTGTAATTACCGTAGTATATAGGGGTTCCTGCTACCACGGAGGGGATTGTCGGGACAGAGATGACTGTTTGGGAACGCAAAGCGTCCCATTTATTTACAATAAATCTTTCAATCATTCAATCAAACTTGCACATCTTTGACATGGCGAACAGCATTTGTGCAGAGTACAAATAATATAACGGTGCAAAGTAATACAAAGTGCTCGCCTGTACGTTATCAAAATAACCAGCCTACCGGTATATGAAAAGTCAGTCTTTAATCATTATGTCATCGTCTTCCTCCTGCGTACTAAAACCACCGAAATCCACTTCGTCGGTGTCGGAGAAGAACAGGCCGTAAATAAGCCGCACCGTTGTATAAGCCGCAGGGACCAGAACGAGGGGAAAAAGTAGCGGCTTATAGTCCGGAAATTACGGTACATGTTGCGGTTAATAGTGTTCTATCTTTATTTTTTCGTTATTTATACTTTCTGAATACATTACGTGATAATGTTCATCAGTCAACTCATTGGTGTTAATTTTCAATCCATCAAGATATACAAATAATATCAAAATCAAATTACAGGATGTTATTTATGTAGTTTGCTCATTTTCCTCGACTGGTGCACTACCATCAGGTGGTTTATTTTGTTTACATATGTAGCATCATCTACAAAGATACAAAGAATTGCCATTGCGACATCTACTGGACACATTTAGAACAGCTGTTTCTTTCATTCAAAAATTTCGGCTCATTTTTATAATTAGCAAACTCATCCCGCGGGTCGGATAAAACCTGTTCGCGGGCCTGATCCGGCCCACGGGCCGTACGTTTGACACCCCTGCTTTAGGGGATTTATTCTCCAGAAGTGTCAAACTTCATCTGTAGTTGACACGTTTGACAGCTCATTTCTCATCCTTTTTTTCTTTTAAAACTTGTGTTTTCTATAATCATTTCATTTCTAATCTAATCATGCAAACAATTGGAGTATACTTATCAATGGATAGCAACCTGAGAGCTCTACAAATCATGGAAATCTAGATTCAGAAATTTGTAGGTATTTCATTCATAAAAGTTTACCATTCATTTATTGATTTACGGCAGTGGTCCCCAACCTTTTTCGAGCCCACGAACGGACCAGCTCGTGTTACCAAAAATCTCTCCGGCACGGACATTAGAGCGTTCTAATGCTATTTTTAAAAAAAAATTAAGTATTGTAGGAAAAACATAAAAAAATAAACATATGTAGACGTAACAGCTATAAGCAGTGCCACCCCAGGCTAAATTGGGGTCCAAAGCGGAATGTTATTTGGAGGCCCCCGTGTCCCTCTGTTAAAATTTTTACTCACACTTTTATATTTATGTGCACTAGGGAAGTAACAATATGAAAATGTCATATCACCGTTAATGTGACAAAAATGATTACTGTCATTGTTAAATGTGCTGAAAAAGTACCAATACACACGTACATTTTTTGGACCAAATTATTTAAGTATTTTATCTGTTTTAATGTTTTAATATTGGTTTGTACTGTGGCACTTTAAGAGTTATTTAAATAAAAAGCACAGAACAAATAAAATCTATTATTATTCATTATTTCTGGCAGAAGTTGTGTTCAGCGGTCCTTGAATGCACCGTAAAAACGCCTCAGTGTCTTTTCCTCTGAGTATAGAACCACCAGTCTGTTCTCAGAGAGCACAACTTATAGGTTAAATGTGCACAATTCAATATCTCAGTTGCACAGACAGTAATGTGATATCAATATAGATTGGGGCATATCGTTTTTCAATGGGGAAAGACGGTAATGACTCTTGTTTTCATCTTAGCGGTTAATCTGAGGAGCTGGCACCAGTCAGTCTGACTGTGAGTTTATCAAAGTGCAGTTAAAAATCACGTCTTTTCGCTGAAATTGAATTTAAAACAGTGATACAACAGTGGTTATCACGAATAACGTTTATCGTTACATCCCTATATGTTAGACAATTTTTATCGTTTTTAAAATTTTTTTTTTTAACCAAACTTTAATTTAATTTGATAGTTGTTATGTACTAGCTTAATTCATGGGGAATGTTTTAATTAATTATTTAATTAATTATTTTGAAATAATAAAAATAGCAAATTTAACATCATTAGAATATATATGTTTATTTTTTTTCCCAAATTTGCTTCGACCTACTTTCTTTTTAGACAAGGACTAACGTTGTACTATTGTAGCCGGCATGATAAAATGGGGGAAATCTGTCACTGTATTCCAAACAATGATGGAGCTTGCAGTACAATTCATACAAAGCGGCCCGTCATTCAATAATTGACATTTTACATGCGGTTCTTTGCGTAAAAGGTGGGGGTCCTACGCACAGTGTGTGTTCTGCGTTACAGTCTGGGTCTAGAGAGAAGATGACAACATCGTATGATGTGTGGATGGCAGGCGGCGTGTTTTTAGCATCCATTGTCTATCTACTCTTGGATGGAAATATCAACATCTTTGATGCCACACTCATTTGTACTACGTTACCTTATCAGTCCTTCTTTTGCTGTTTTTTTTTTTATCATGATTGTTTCGACCTGAATTCGCAGCAGGTTTACAGAAACTTGCAGCAAAAGTTGTAATGTTTTGAGCGCATATTTAAAAAAACAAACAAACATTGAATCAATTTGTGTTTTTTTGTATTTGTCATCAAAGTTTGAAGTATTCCTTGTAACCTTAATTTCAAAAAGCACATAATTTTAATCAAACATTGGAAAACAAATACTGTGTTGATGTTTTACTCGTTTTACTGACTTAAAAGTAGAATTTTTTTTAAAGCAGATTAATCGCCCATTTTTGAATTTGGATTATTCGTGATTAATCACAGTTGCCACAGAAGCGTTGCTTAACTTATCTGCGATATTAATCACCTTGGTTTTAGTCCCGTTGGGAATAAACATTTATAAGATACCAAATCACCTTGGTGCAAATTTGCCACTTGAAATGCGTCGCCAGATACGTTTCAGAGATTTTAGGCCTGTGCTGCATATAGATGAACGGAGTTAAAACTGTTAAATCAGATTATTGATGATGATGATGTCATAATTCTTCATGGCTGTTTAGACTGAGGTTTCTTTCGTTAACTAGTTTACTTATTTTACTTATTTCCTATGCGCTTCCCTCGTCTGCCACTGTCCCTGATTGGCAATCAGGACACACCTGTTCCTGATTGACAAATAGAGCACACCTGTCCCTGACTGACAACCAGGTCACACCTGTTCCTGGTTGCCAATCAGAGTGTTTCTTTATATTTCCTCTGAACAGGATTTACTCTTCCGAAAGATATTTCCCCTCGTTTAGCTGTTGTATCATGTTTTGCTACTATGTCAAGTGGAGACTTTTTTGTGCACTAGTTTTCATTTGCAGTCATTAATTATACTTTCTAACTGAATTCAGCGTGCCATCTCTGCATCTTGGGGACACGCTGCAAGCAATTCCGTCAGTTCCTGACAGATGATGGTTTAAATTGATTAACAATGGTAATTATGACAGACCTAGTCTTTATATATTATTTTCTAAATTTTAAATAATCCACATATAGCGTATTTTCCGGTATATTTTGGTATTTATTCAAGCAGGACGCACCGAATTTTGGATTTTATTTTTTTTTACTATATATTAGTCGCAGATATATATCGGTATGAAAGATTTTGTAAATGTCTATTTACCTTAATTATTTCCAAACGGTGCCTGTAAGAAGGCAGTAAAATGGCTGATCAAACAAAACAGAAGTCATCGTCATGGAAGCTAGCTCTCCAATCAGCTAAACAGTCTCAATAACGCCACTGACGTTTTGGTTAATTTACTGAAACGATAAAAAAAGGATGTATTTGTAAGTTAATAATGCTAACACAGACACTTGTAAATAGGGATGGGAATTTTTCTGGTTCGATTCTGCTTAATGGTTCTGTTCTTTATTGGTTCTCTTATCGATTCTTATTTGGAGAAAAAAAATGACAAAAGATGGATTAGCATCAATTTTGTCTAGTTTAGAGCTAACATGACCTAACAAAGCTAACAGTGAGGTCTTAAGAGGCAAATAGCATTGCAAAAAAAAATAAAACATAGGTGGAAATTATACAAGAATGTAACATTTCGTAAATTTTTTTAAACTTTTAAGAATCTTTATCATCTGCCTCGAAAATATGCCATGCAAATGTTTGTTTAGATTTACAAGGTAAAAACTAATATGACATTGGCTCATAACATGCAACTCAAGATATATTTTAAGCCTTCTTTTGATAGAATGTTATGTTTATTGGTTACAGCTTATAAAAACCTTAAATTTAAAATCTCAGAACAGGTTTCTTTTATTTAAAAACCCTCATAAGCCATGATCTTCAAAATAACACATATAGGCTTGACTTTTACCACTTTGCATGGAATGACTTTATACCACATAGTTTTTTATTTGAAGTTAATTGCTGACATGAATAGACTTTTACACAATATTCTAATGTTATGAGTTCCACCTGTATTGAGCGAAAATGTAGCTGATGGAAAACATGCACCTTTTCTCTGACTACAATTGAACTTTCACCTATACCGAAGGAGCATCTATGTGGCTAATTGTTGCAAGCTTTTGACCACAAGCTTAGTCACTGCTCGGTTCCTGGCCGCAATGAAAGCTCGCGACAGACGTGAACTGGAGCCATTACTGCCCGCCTTCAAACCAGTCAGAATAAGTATCCTCGTGCTCATCTAAATGAGAAGGCATTTATTTGAATTTAACAAGTAACAGTGCTAACATTATAGGCGGTATTAGTACCTGTTGTATTTATGTCAGATGACTGCTGCTGCCTGGGATAAGATTGGCGGGGTTCAAAAACGGGACATTGATTTATAGTTATTGAATGCTGTATGTTCAAATCTTTCAGAATATTGCTTGTATGTCCTCCTCTTGATGAAATAGCAACCTTAGAATTATATATATATATATATATATATATATATATATATATATATATATATATATATATATATATATATATATATATATATATATATATATATGTATGTGTGGGAAAAATCACAAGACTATTTCATCTCTACAGGCCGGTTTCATGAGGGTTTCCTCAATCATCAGGAGATTTTCTCCTCAATCATCAGGAGATTTTCTCCTGATGATTGAGGAAACCCTCATGAAACAGGCCTGTAGAGATGAAATAGTCTTGTGATTTTCCCCACACATACATATTACACTCTACCACGGTATCGAGCAATATTTATTTTTGGATAATCTAATTAAGACATATATATATATATATATATATATCTTCAATGCACATTGCAAAATGACGTCATCCTCACCCGCAGGAAACGTTCAGGAAACCGTGTGGAAAAAATGGCAAGCGATTCCAAGGAATTGATACACTGGGAACCGGTTCTGAACAAGAACTGTTTTTTGATTCCCATCCCTACTTGTAAAGGTGTTAGCATATTCGCTAATGCTAGTGACGCTAGCTTGATTACATTACAATAGCACGTACAAATATGCATGAAAACACTCCTACAGACATCGCACATGGGGTGGTTTAGTAAGTATGAATTGTTTTAGTTGTGTTGTAAAACTTACAAACGTAAATAAAGATTCCTTTCAAGCAAAAACGCTATGAACGGTTACGCTTACGGTTCCAATGCACAACACAGGAAGTACATTTTCCACTCGCGGCACCTGCAGTGAGCGAACTCGTTTAAAAGACGGCGCCACAAACAATACCACGACCTTTACAGTGTTTCTATCGGTGTTATACAAAAACAATTTCTTGAATACAAAACATTATGCCTGTTAGCAAAGAAACATCCATAAATTAGCTGCACCGTTTTATAAGCCGCAGGGTTCAAAGCGTTACGGTCCTAAAACTGCGGTAATTTGATATAAGCCTATTTAAAAAAATAAAATGACATTTATTCCGAATGTTTTGGGCCTTGGGCGTGGTTGGTGTTTGGGGGACCTTTATCTATAAGACCACTAATGATTACTTATATGGACATTCATTCATTTCACGAATGTATTACCTTCCACATTCTGAAGTAGGCTTTTGTCTTATTTTTTAACCTCATTCCCTATAAGTTTTTTCAAAAACAAAAATCAAACATTGATTCTATTCTTTTTTTTTTTTTTGTCCAAGAAAACGGGACAGTATTTTTTTTTTTTACACTATTTTAGTGGCCCGGTACAAGAGGTTTGGTCATTGGATCCTCCTTTTTTTCTTTTTTAACTGTTGAAGAACTTCATTTGGGGGTCACGGCACATCACCCACAGCACGCACAGACAACATGGGGTTCCAGCCAAGGTATGAATACACTGCTGCCAGACCAACACAGTTTAGTTTCCGTCATGTCTATGGATATTCTCATTCATCCTGGTCATTGTATTCTCAGGGCATTCCATCGATCGCAACTGGACTGTCCAGTATTCCGGTTGCTAGTTTGAAGAAGCCGGTTCCATTCATTTTCCTGATGCTTTGGGGCATTATCGGGATATAGACTGGCAGTGACAGCAACAGCAGAGTGACTGTGGAGCCACGGCCCCCATGGTTACCACCATTAGGGTTTTTTTTTAGTTTGGTCGAAAGTTTGTATTCTTATGTGGCAAGAGGTACTGTTTAACACTGGGAGTGGTTGACAAGAAAGACACCGCGGTATTGCGAACTTTAAAAAAAATAAAAGACCTCATAAAAAGACAAGGAGGAAGCGAGTGGACATCAAATACATTTAAAGATCACAGGAACGAGAGGTCAAGTGAGCGGTCAAGTCGATATCACAACTTGACAAGGGGGTGAAATTTAAGGGAGTAAAAGAGGCCTGAGAACAAAGAGGTGACGCACACTGTCTGCAGCCCAGGAGAAGTGCGCTGAGGGCAAGGGGGGTTTGATGGGCGCGGGGGTGGAGGGGTCACGTGGTCTGGTCGCTCCCTCAGGCCTTGAGTGCGTGCCACTGGGCCACGGCGTTGCGAGGACGACCCATCATGTCTTTCCAGTGTTTTACCTCCGCGGGGCCGCTCTTCCAGGAGAGATAAATCTGTGAGAGGAAGGGACAATGTTAACTCGTGCACTGTCGCTAAAAGATTGGCTTTTTGAGACGAACCTGGCAAAGTATTTAAAAAAAAACAGCCAAAGAGAACCACTAGTATATTTTTGAGACCCGGTGTCCTTTGCAGTGGACATGGTTTAAGTAGATTTATTTTGTAAAGAGTTAGACATTTCAGAATGAAGTGGCAGTGCATGGTGTGACATCACATGCAACAAAGGTATCAGGTAATAAGGGGTACAGTCGTGGTCAAAAGTTTACATACACTTGTGAAGGACATAATATCATGGCTGTCTTGAGTTTTCAATCATTTCTACAACTCTTATTTTTTTTGTGATAATGCGATTGGAGCGCATACTTGTTGGTCACAAAAAAACATTCATGAAGTTTGGTTCTTTTATGAATTTATTATGGGTCTACTGAAAATGGGACATCACATGGACAAAGATAAGACCTTCTGGAGGAAAGTTCTGTGGTCAGATGAAACAAAAATTGAGCTGTTTGGCCACAATACCCAGCAATATGTTTGGAGGAGAAAAGGTGAGGTCTTTCAATCCAATCCAATCCACTTTATTTATATAGCACATTTAAACAACAACATGTTTACAAAGTGCTGCACAACTATATTAAAAACAATATTCAAATATTATCCTTAGCCCCACCAATGACTGAATAAAAACAAAAAATAAATACCTATACAACAAAACAATATAAAATAAATATGATTACAAATGATTTCAAAGGGTAAAACCAATTAAAACAGTAAATGGAAATCAAAATTTTAAAAACACAGAGGACAACCGAGGACCCCACAACTCACGTAGTGTTAAAAGCCAAAGAATAAAAGTGGGTCTTAAGACGAGACTTAAAACACTCCACTATTGGAGCAGTTCGAACATGGAGGGGCAGAATGTTCCAGAGCTTAGGGCCGACCACAGAGAAGGTTTTAAGTCTGGTTTTGGGCACCACGAGCTGGAGCTGGCTTTAATCCCAGGAACACCACACCTACCGCCAAGCATGGTGGTGGTAGTATTATGCTCTGGGCCTGTTTTTCTGCCAATGGAACTGGTACTTTACAGAGAGTAAATGGGACAATGAAAAAGAAGGATTACCTCCAAATTCTTCAGGACAACCTAAAATCATCAGCCCGGAGGTTGGGTTTTGGACGCAGGGTGTTCCAACAGGACAATGACCCCAAACACACGTCAAAAGTGGTATAGGAATGGCTAAATCAGGCTAGAATTAAGGTTTTAGAATGGCCTTCCCAAAGTCCTGACTTAAACATGTGGACAATGCTGAAGAAACAAGTCCATGTCAGAAAACCAACGAATTTAGCTGAACTGCACCAATTTTGTCAAGAGGAGTGGTCAAAAATTCAACCAGAAGCTTGCCAGAAGCTTGTAACATGTAACATGTAACCAAATATTAACATTGCTGTATGTATACTTTTGACCCAGCAGATTTGGTCACATTTTCAGTAGACCCATAATAAATTCATAAAAGAACCAAACTTCATGAATGTTTTTTGTGACCAACAAGTATGTGCTCCAATCACTCTATCACAAAAAAAATAAAGGTTGTAGAAAGTATTGGAAACTCAAGACAGCCATGACATTATGTTCTTTACAAGTGTATGTAAACTTTTGACCACGACTGTATATGACACCCTCAGTGTACTCACTGGATGTATTGACATCATCCGCCATCTGATAGATTGAAAAATTCACTACATTTGACCCACAACTGATTACCGTTAATTATGACTATAAGCCACTACTTTTTTTTACAATTCATGATTTTTAAAATTCATGAATTGATTTAGATTCAGAATTAATAAGACTCACAATTCGGATCTTAATTGATTTTTTTTGTGCACCCTATTAAAAATGTTAAAATGCTAAAAACGCAAAGCTATACACAATTAAAAATATATAACAGAGGTTTCTGAAGTTTATCCGTTATACAGTGCTCAATACCGGGGTAGAGTGGAATATACGTTAGGTCAGGAAAAAAAACACAGAGGCTATTTCGTCCTTACCTGCCTGTTTCACAGGTTTCCCTGCTCTTCAGGGGATTTAAATTAATAATACATGTACTGTATATGGTCAATAAAATATGCATTCCTAGTAATGCATTGCACACGTCAAACAGAGGGTGGGGGTGTCAAGTATTTATACCTGATTAATATCAAAATGGGATAGGCTTCAATATCGGTATCGGAAGTAAAAAAGGGACATCCTTAAAAGGTATTAAACCATGATAACGTTTAGATTTTATGTAACTGCAAGTTTTTATAAGTTCCAAATCCCACCCTTGTTCGCCTGTTAGTCACGTATTTTCCCTTTTTGCTGGTGGTATTAACTTTCACAAATAAAAAAACAAAAACATTTGGAATACCATTCTCAGTTATCTGAAGATATTGCCTTGTGACAAATGTAATGATTATGACCAAGTCCTTGACCTAATCTAGAAAGTGGTAATGCTAAAGCAGGGGTCACCAACGCGGTGCCCGTAAGGACCAGATGAGTCGCCCGCTGGCCTGTTCTAAAAATAGCTCAAATAGCAGCACTTACCAGGGAGCTGCCTCTATTTTTTAAATTTTATTTATTTACTAGCAAGCTGGTCTCGCTTTGCTCGACATTTTTAATTCTAAGAGAGACAAAACTCAAATAGAATTTGAAAATCCAAGAAAATATTTTAAAGACTTGGTCTTCACTTGTTTAGATAAATTCATTAATTTTTTTACTTTGCTTCTTATAACTTTCAGAAAGACAATTTTAGAGAAAAAATACAACCTTAAAAATGATTTTAGGATTTTTAAACACATATACCTTTTTACCTTTTAAATTCCTTCCTCTTCTTTCCTGACAATTTAAATCAATGTTCAAGTAAAAAATTTTTTTTATTGTAAAGATAATAATAAATACATTTTAATTTAATTCTTCATTTTAGCTTCTGTTTTTTCGACGAAGAATATTTGTGAAATATTTCTTCAAACTTATTATGATTAAAATTTAAAAAAATTATTCTGGCAAATCTAGCAAATCTGTAGAATCAAATTTAAATCTTATTTCAAAGTCTTTTGAATTTCTTTTGGATGTTTGTTCTGGAAAATCTAGAAGAAATAATGATTTGTCTTTGTTAGAAATATAGCTTGGTCCAATTTGTTATATAGTCTAACAAAGTGCAGATTGGATTTTAACCTATTTAAAACATGTCATCAAAATTCTAAAAATAATCTTAATCAGGAAAAATTACTAATGATGTTCAATAAATTATTTTTTTTATTTTTAAAAAAAGATTCGAATTAGTTAGTTTTTCTCTTATTTTTTTCGGTTGAATTTTAAAGAGTCGAAATTGAAGATAAACTATGTTTCAAAATTTAATTGTCATTTTTTTTTGTGTTTTCTCTTCTTTTAAACCGTTCAATTAAGTGTAAATATCATTAATTATTAATAATAACATAGAGTTAAAGGTAAATTGAGCAAATTGGCTATTTCTGGCAATTTATTTAAGTGTGTATCAAACTGGTAGCTCTTCGCATTAATCAGTACCCAAGAAGTAGCTCTTGGTTTCAAAAAGGTTGGTGACCCCTGTGCTAAAGCAACATGTGACAGTACAGTTCAGTATGTAAGTACAGTAAGTGACATGTATGTGTAAAGGGGAAGGTCAGCATCCACAGCTGAATGTCCTGCATCACCTCAGGGGCTGCTTGGTATGAACCAGCAGGGGTCAGTAGAGACCAGCTGCATGGGGAAGTGATGGCGGCCTGTCATGGAGTCGAAAATACACACAGGAAGGAGAAAAGAAGAGGCAAGGAGATACCTTTCCAATGACATCATTGCGACTGAGCCTGTCCTTGTCCATGACAGTGATAATTATGGTGGTCTCCCTCAGCACGTGGGCAGGCACGTCGAAGGGAAAGGACTCGTTGAAAACAGGGTTTAGACAACGCTTCATTACCACCGTCTTCTTCTTCTCCACACGCTTGTCCTTGTGCATCAACCACACCTTCACGTAGGGGTCTGGGAAGAGGAAAAAAGTGAAGTTAACCTTCCTGGAATGGTAACAAGGGGCATGCTGGGATGCCAGGTTAACCTTTCGCTTGTGTTTGAATCGGCACTAATGCGATTTTTAGCTTTTAGACGCATACGAGCAGGGGAGAACGGGGTTGGTTGTCACACGGGCCATCTCTGAGATTGTGGTATGAAGATTTATAGAATTGGGATCAGAGCTCACCTACAGTCGTGGTCAAAAGTTTACATACCTTACAGACCTTCTGGAGGAAAGTTCTGTGGTCAGATGAAACAAAAATTGAGCTGTTTGGCCACAATACCCAGCAATATGTTTGGAGGAGAAAAGGTGAGGCCTTTAATCCCAGGAACACCATCCTACCGTCAAGCATGGGGGTGGTAGTATTATGCTCGGGGCCTGATTTGCTGCCAATGGAACTGGTGCTTTATAGAGAGTAAATGGGACAATGAAAAAGGAGGATTACCTCCAAATTCTTCAGGACAACCTAAAATCATCAGCCTGGAGGTTGGGTCTTGGGCGCAGTTGGGTGTTCCAACAGGACAATGACCCCAAACACACGTCAAAAGTGGTTAATGACTGGCTAAATCAGGCTAGAATTAAGGTTTTAGAATGGCCTTCCCAAAGTCCTGACTTAAATGTTTGGACAATGCTGAAGAAACAATTCCATGTCAGAAAACAAACAAATTTAGCTGAACTGCACCAATTTTGTCAAGAAGAGTGGTCAAAAAATTCAACCAGAAGCTTGCCAGAAGCTTTTGGATAGCTACCAAAAGCGCCTTATTGCAGTGAAACTTGCCAAGGGACATGTAACCAAATATTAACATTGCTGTATGTATACTTTTGACCCAGCAGATGTGGTCACATTTTCAGTAGACCCATAATAAATTCATAAAAGAACCAAACTTCATGAATGTGTTTTGTGACCCACAAGTATGTGCTCTAATTACTATCACAAAAAAATAACAGTTGTAGAAATGATTGGAAACTGAGGACAGCCATGACATTATGTTCTTTACATGTGTATGTAAACTTTTGACCACGGCTGTACATAGTCTTTTTGGGAGTAAGGTGGCTGAACTTGAGGTGAGAGGACTTTTTGTGTTTTTAATGTCAAAGTGTTGTCTCCTCAGCTTATATTCAGTGGCTTTATAACAAAACTAATGAAGCACTCTGTGAGTCCAGACCAATATTAAAAAAGCCATGAATCCAGACCAGGGGTGTCAAACTAATTTTAGCTCAGTTGCCACATGGAGGAAAATCTATTCCAACGCGAGCCGGACTAGTAAAATCATGGCATAATTATTTAAAAATAAAGACTACTTCAAAATTGTTTTTTTTGTCTTACTTCAGCCAAAAATAGCACAAGCACATTTTCAAAATGTACACATTACAAAGAATCCTCTTGGCAAATTACTTCCAAGTTAGTTGAAAATTCTGAAGAAAAAAATGGTGCAGTTTGAAAACACCGTGAAGAACACAATGAACTTAACACTTTGTCTCAGTGTATTTACAAAGTCATTAAACTTAAAGCACTTCCTGTTTAGCAATCTCATGTGGGCAGGTTACCATTAAAAATGTTTGGAAGAGCAACCGAGTGTTTCCTCAAACTGCCGCATTAGTGACACCTGCAACTGCCACAGCACATTACTTTAGCATCATTCAAATATTACAGTTATGATATAATCAAAACAATTGTCGAAATGGCACCATAATAGCCGAACTAAAGGTAACACAACTACAAACTTAACCAATGTGAACATGGTAGATTTAAGCATAAAATAAAATAGAACGAACAACAATTGTAGAAACACACATTTTTACAATGGAGTTCAGGATGCACATCGTGCCGTCAAAAAATTGCAAGTGCTGCACGGAATTCTAACTACAAAGATGATGGTTATATTGACTTAAGTCTTTGCATCATATGTTTTTTTTTTTCTTCTGTTGAGTGGATAATTTACAATCAAAGAAAGTATTGTGCGTCACTACAGCATTAGTCTGCCGCCAGCCACAACAGGAACAGCTGATTGCTTGCACCTGCGCTGATCGGAGTAGCGGCAGCCCATCCAAAGGGTGCTTAAAGTCAGCTGACATGTCATCTTTAAACAGTGACGTGGGTTACACTGGAATTGGTATTGCGATATCCAGTGGACACATTTAGAACAGCAGTTTCTTTTATCAAAAAATTGCAGCAAATTTTTATACATAGCAGACTCATTTTGCGAGGATTAAACCTGGGCCATAAGTTTGACACCATTGATCCAGACGGTAATCTGGACTGGAACTTTGTGAGCAATCTAAAGATAATGAAAGAGACAAAGTTTTGAACCCTCTTGTCAGTCATCCACTCTCTTTGTCTCTGCGGGTGGAGGCAGGGCCGCAAAGCCGCTATTCAAATACTCAAGTTAAGGGTTGTAACTTCAACATAAGGTAACGTGGAAGAAATTATCCGGATCTGTCCCAGAATGTAACCACCCGTTCCTGATCCCATTTTGGACATTTCTTGAAAGTTTCACGAAATTCTTTTTGAGCTATGTATAGATAATGAAAGAAGGCTCGTAACGTAACGTAGTGGAAATGGTCTCGATCAGGCTCAAAAATCTAATTTCCTTAACCCCTTTTTGAACAATTATGAAAAAGTTTCATGACAGTCCGCCCATAACTTTTTGAGTTATGTTGCTAACTAACTAACTCACTCTAACAATTACATAAAGCTCCTGGTGGTAACGATTACCCTTAAAAAGTGTGAGGGATAAAGCTATAGTTTCGATTCTTACACGCTTGTTAGCCTTGTGGCTAGCAGGAAATTCCATTTAGCGTTGGTTGTCACATACTCATACATTCATACATATCATGTATACACCACAGGTGTCAAACTCAAGGCCCGGGGGCCAATCCTGGCCCGCCACATCATTTCATGTGGCCTGCGAAAGCCTGAAAACAATGTTTGTCAATAACGTGATTTTTCTTACTAAATGTATTCATTCTTTCTGTTTTGACAGAATACAAATGTATTTACCGCATGAAATTGCATATATTTTAAACTTTAATATTATCTCATCATGCAACAAGTGTTATATTATTATATACAGCATTATGAAAAAAAATGCAAAAATGTAAATACTTACAATTCTACTTTGACTTATGATTTTAAGACAAGTTATCCATCAATTTGTACCTAAATACAAATGTTATAATTAAATGCATACACAATTATGTAATAATATTATAAGATCATTATGCATTTATATTAATATATTTTCACTGTTACAACCCCGAAGGGAATAAGCGGTAGAAAATGGATGGATGGATGGAATCGGCCCCCTGAAGGCAGCCGTAACTGCGATGTGGCCCTTGATGAAAACGAGTTTGACACCCCTCAAGTGTACAGTAGGCTGGCCAAAAAATGTGTTACCCGATCATGGTCTGTGTAAGATGTATTCGGTTATGTTTTTGTCAAACTTTCACATTTAAATCTGCCTTCTTGCCTTTTCCTTCAGTAAAAAAACAAAAAACATTGTGACAACCATCCCCGTGACGGGGTTGATTGTCACAATGTGTCAGAGCAGAACGCTCACCCAGATACACACACAGACATGTAAGGTATGCACAGAGTCCAACTAATTTTTGGGTAACTGAGTGGTTACTGGTGGTAAACCTCCTTAATGAGTGACTAAATATGTGACATTTGCGACAAGGCAGAACTTTTGAACGACTCTTTCACATTTAATCCTATTTGTTATTTGTATATTTTTAGGGCTGCAACAATTATCCGTTAGAAAACAAGATGACTTGATTAATCTAACACACTAATGGAAAGATTATTCAATTACTCAAATATTCGATAGCTGCAGCCCTTTATTTTTTCTGTACTCGTGATCCACAAAGTTTTTTAGGTGACTGAAAATTCAAAATAGTGATCTAATCATCAATGTATAAACAGTACAACCCCTGGCAAACATGATGGATTTACCAGACTTGGAGGATGTACATTCAATTGTATTCATTTTGTTTAAAAAAACAGATAACAGACATGACACAAAACTATAGTCATTTGGCTTTAAGAAACACAAAAATAAAATAAGAAAATAAATTGTGGTAGTCAGTAAATTGTATTTATGGATCAAGCAGATTAAAAAAAAATTGGAATCACACAATTCTGAGAAAAAACGTATGCTTTTCTGTCGTTTCTGTTTACGGGTTAATGATGGCTATTGTTTAGCTTTTCTGTATTGAAATCCAACTTCTTTTAGGCAGTTTCTTAGAGTTCAATCACAGACGGTGACTCCAGTTTCCACCCATTTGTTCTTCATTTGTTTTGCTGTACATTTTCTGTTTTCAAGGCATATTTAAGTTTTCTATCTTTACACTTTGATGTTTTCCTTGGTCTACCAGTATCCTTGCCATTTACAACCTTCCCGTGTAGTTTGTACTGGTCTACATTTTAGATACAGCTGACTCTGAACAACATATTTTACAACATTTGCATGATAATTTACCTTCTTGAAGAAGTATAATAATCCTCTCCTTTGTTTCAATTGATATCTCTCGTGTTGATTCATGTCAATCCACTTGTTGCAACAGCTCTCCTTTTTAACTGCAAACTAATGAACAGATTTAATCTGATGCAGGTGTTAGGTTTGCAAATGAAAATACACAAGGTGATTCCATTATATTCTCGTGTTAAATGACAATAGTCATGTCTGTTATCTGCTTTTTTCTACAAAATTAAAGACCTCAATGAACGTCCTCCAAGTCTGGTAAGTCCAACATTTTTTCCACGGATTATAGGATGGGATAATGTTTACAATGAAAACAAGTTTAGATTTTGAAATATTCAGATCCAAATCTTATTTTATAACTACTACCAGGGATTGTGTCCTCGATAAAAACCCATCCATCCATCCTTTTTCTACCGCTTGTCCCTCTCGGGGTTGCAGGGGGTGCTGAAGCCTATCCCAGAACAATAAAAAATAAATATACCAAGGAGCCAGTCTTTGGAACGGCTCATTGAAAGAAACAGTTCCTCAAGATCTGGCTCCCTTCAAAGAGCGATACATTTCTGACTATCAGAGTAAACATCTTTAGTGGGCAGCATGCAAAATGTCCATAATTATCCGGGACTATAATAAAAACAAAGGAGCAGTGGATCAGCTGACTGCCGCCTACACTTGCCAAGCGAAGGACCAGGAGATGGTCAATGGTTGTGTTCTGTAACACGCTACAGATTTATGCAGAAAATACATTTTTAGGGGTTGAATTTAAACGAACAATAATGTTTCTTGAGTTAGGAAGTTCCTCTCGATGCCCTCGTACCCTTCACTCAAGGTCAGGTCTGCATTAGCAATAAGAAGCGTGTGTATATATATATATATATATATATATATATATATATATATATATATATATATATATATATATATATATATATATATATATATATATATATATATATATATATATACACACTACCGTTTAACAGTTTGGGGTCACATTGAAATGTCCTTATTTTTGAAGGAAAAGCACTGTACTTTTCAATGAAGATCATTTTAAACTAGTCTTAACTTTAAAGAAATACACTCTATACATTGCTAATGTGGTAAATGACTATTCTAGCTGCAAATATCTGGTTTTTGGTGCAATATCTACATAGGTGTATAGAGGCCCATTTCCAGCAACTATCACTCCAGTGTTCTAATGGTACAATGTGTTTGCTCATTGGCTCAGAAGGCTAATTGATGATTAGAAAACCCTTGTGCAATCATGTTCCCACATCTGAAAACAGTTTAGCTCGTTACAGAAGCTACAAAACTGACCTTCCTTTGAGCAGATTGAGTTTCTGGAGCATCACATTTGTGGGGTCAATTAAACGCTCAAAATGGCCAGAAACAGAGAACTTTCATCTGAAACGCGACAGTCTATTCTTGTTCTTAGAAATGAAGGCTATTCCACAAAATTGTTTGTGTGACCCCAAACTTTTGAACGGTAGTGTATATATATATGTATATATATATATATATATATATATATATATATATATATATATATATATATATATATATATATATATATATATATATATATATATATATATATATATATATATATATATATATATATATATAGTACAGGCCAAAAGTTTGGACACACCTTTACATTCAATACGTTTTATTTTTTTTCATGACTATCTACATTTTAGTTTCTTCAAATTAGTAGTTTCTTCAAATTAGCCACGCTTTGCTCTGATTAAATTTTTGCACACTCTAGGCATTCTCTCAATGAGCTTCAAAAGGTAGTCACCTTGAAATGGTTTTCACTTCACAGGTGTGCTTGAAGCTCATCGAGAGAATGCCAAGAGTGTGCAAAGCAGTAATCAGAGCAAAGGGTGGCTATTTTGAAGAAACTAGAATATAAAACATGTTATTTCACCTTTTTTTGTTAAGTACATAACTCCACATGTGTTCATTAAACATTGCTTTGATGAGTGTGGTGTTTGACCCTTTAAGATAACAAATAGTAACATGAGCTAAAACAGGAAGGTTAAAAAACAAAAACAAATGACAATGTATTTGGTATGCACAAATCTTGTTGACGTGTCAGAAGTAATTTAAGGAGCGTGTGTACCAGAAGTGCCTCCGATGTCCATGGCTTTGAGGTTGCGGGCTTTGACGATGCTCACAGTGATAGTGTTGGCGGTGGGGTTGTAGCACAGAGAAACCAACAGATCCCCTCGGCTCCCCTGGAGAAATCACACGTAACACACTTGTTTATTTCATAAGGCTCTTTCCCGTCGTTCTTTTTCTCCTGTTTTCCGGCCCGTGTTTAAGTCACTAACCTATCAACAGTTTTCAACACTCAGTATTCCCTTCTATCCCCTCCCACCGTACACACGACCACATCTCCCCCCGGCAGGACTGTTACAGCAGCCAGCAATGACATCATCCATTACAGTACATTTTGTCCCCTCCTCCCACTCTATCCCTTCTGCCACCTCTTTTCTTCCCTTTACTCACGCTGCCATCACTGCATGGTTTCAGCTCCTTCCAGAAAGTCTGCATATTGGCCAGATCTAATTTGTTGAGTGGAATGGAGACCTCTCCAATGGGGTCGTTCCTGCTGAAGCGGTCATAATCGAGCACCTGCAGGTACAGAGTTCTCTGGACCACCTTCTCAAAGGGGAAACCTGGCATGGAAATAAAAATACACAGATGCAAGCACGATAAAAAACAAGACAGGGCCCCTCTAATGTTGACAACACTGACGCTTATTTTATAGATCTGGATCTAAAAATGGTAAAATCCCCCCCAAAATAGACACCAATTTTGTCACCTACAGAAGACTGGAGGCAATTTCATATTGCATAGTATGTGTTTTGGTAGCAAATTCATCTTGAATCACGTTATTTCGGCCAGATGCATTGTTGCACGTTGTAGCAATACAACTAAAGACGGGGTCAGACTGCATATATTTCCAAATGATGGGAATACGAGGAAGGTGTGGACCTCAACGGGCCAAGGGAAAGAAATGTAATTTTAATGTTAACCATATCAGTTTTGAAGAAATCATTGACCAGGGAGACAAAAAGTAAGTGATCAGAATAATAGCTTTACATGGCTTTATCAACACGGTCTATACAAGGAAATGGACTCCAGTTTTGTAGATGACATCAGACCAAGAGGGGGAGGCATATTGAGTCTGCCGACGGAAATGGGGCATTCCCAAGTATAGTTTCTTTATCTACTAAATACTCAAAAACTAATTAGTATAATGGGAAATGACTTCCTGATTCCTCTCCAGGAGAAAAAAATACATCAAGCGCACTTCTTAGTGAAATGATGGTCATCTGGACAGTATGGGTCCTTTAAGTGCATTAAACGATATCACCAAAAGAATGTGCTAAAGGGATGTGTTTGTTCCTATGATAATGATAATTGGATTTCTCAAAGTGCCTATTATTCATTCCTGCAACAGTCTGGTGTCAATCGGGGGTTAGCTACACAGCCATAATTGCCCTGGGGAAGACTAACAGAAACACGGCTGCCAAGTTGCACCACCGGGAACTGCGACCAACACCAAACATTCATTCAAGTTTACAGTAGACACCAGTGTGGGTGGCACTGGAGGCAAAGTGGGGGAAGTGTCTTGCGCAAGGACAATCAATATGCATGAAAAATTTAAGACGAAAACAAATGAGTACTGAATGTTTTGAAGCTGCTGTTAGTCAAACCTTCAAACAGAAAGGTCTCATTCCAGTGGGGGTTCAGATTCTTCCTCTTGACTTTGGTCTCCAGTTTGTGC